>NC_056731.1:292594887-292894887 GCF_019279795.1 Protopterus annectens | reverse complement strand
ATTCTGAATCTAAGAAAAGGCTCAGGGACTTTCTACTACTTCCTCAGCACAGACCCCTTGCTATTCCACCTGTTCTAGACATTGTAGATGTATTTTCCTTTTGTTACACCTACCATGGCAAACACCTGGACTCTAAAATTAAAGCCCATTCAACTAGAGTCATGGACTCATCTGGAGCCTTCTTCAAAGGGCTGGACACTGCTTCTATTCTAGAAGCAGCTATCTGGACATCTTGTTCATACCCTCACCAAGCACTACAAACTGGACCACATTTCCAGATCTATTGCAGGTTTTGCTAGGACAATCCTGCATGGATTCTTGGAAAATGGCTCCAAACCACCACCCTCCTCTTCTTCCCTTTGAGCTATGACACTCACCCAGAGGTTATGAATACTGCAACATGAGAATAGAAGGACATAGAATAGTTGTGTAAAATTTTACCATAACCACAAATGTCCTTCTTGTGCAGCTATGCTGGGTCTGTGGTCCGTCTGGGGCATTCAGCTCTGAGGGACAGGTATGTGCAGACATCACTTTTATGGCCCACGCACCCTACAGCCAACATCAGACATCCCACATACCTCTCGGTGACTAAAGCTTTTGTATACTGGCCGGACGTTCAGATTGCTGAGCGGAGGATAACCCAAAGGTTATGAATACTGCAACATGGAAGACAAGGACATCAATGGTTATGGTAAGATTTTACACAACTATTCATTCACAGCAGAACATGACCATGAAAAGCTAAAAAGTACTAGAATCTTAATAGCCTTTTATTTATTTATTTGTCAATTTGTGTAGAAATGTTCTCCATCTTCTGGTTTGTACTGTTTTTTTTGATTTAGCTCAGATGCTTGTTT
This sequence comes from Protopterus annectens, assembly GCF_019279795.1. Classification (NCBI taxonomy): domain Eukaryota; kingdom Metazoa; phylum Chordata; order Ceratodontiformes; family Protopteridae; genus Protopterus; species Protopterus annectens. The sequence goes on along the minus strand of NC_056731.1, from coordinate 292,894,027 downwards.
AATGAGACACAGCAAAATAGTAGTCATTTTCAGGGTTCTTTTCGGTAACAAGAAAAATCAGAGGGCCTAGGACCAGTGTTGGATTTTCAGGTATCTGAAACTGTTTCTCAATATTACAAAGTTCTGCATGGTCATGATACTGTCAGTTTTGCCTATCCTTAACAAAGATGTTAGGTCAACTGTTGCCATCTCTCTTGATTAAATTTCACTGTCCTAGCTTCTTTGACACTCATGTCTGGCTATCTCAGGTCTTCTCTCACATGGTCCATCCATCTCTTTGCCAGACGCCTTAACTTTATCTTGCCTTCTTTCTGTCTGTCCTACATTTTCTTTACCAGATTGTCTTCTGTTTTTCCGCACATGCCCAAACCACCCTAATCTGTTCTCTTTGACCTGCTATGCAATTAGAGCTACTTAGGCTTCTGCTCTGATGATGTCATTTCTTCATCTGTCCCATAGTGTGCATCCTACTACCCATCTCAGGCACTTCATCTCCATCGACTGCTCTAACTTTATTACCCAGGGTTCTGTACATTACAGCACTACTGGTCACACCACTGTTTTGTACACCTTATATTTCAGCTTCTTTGGTATTCAGTCATACAGTACCCCTGCCACCTATCTCTGTTTTCAGCTTCTGATTTCCCTATTTGCTGCTTTGACAACTGTCTTAGTTGTGTTTAGTTTCATTCATGTGCCTTCAGTTTTGCATGCAATTCCCCTAGAGTTTGTCTGTAATGCCACATCATCTGCATACAGCAACCTTGTTAATCTGTCCCCTGCAACCTGCTTGCTGATGATGTCCATCACCACTTTGAGCAGACGTGGGCTCAGAGCTGTGTCCTGATGCACACCCACTGTCACTGGAGACCCCTCGGTGAGGCCAAATACTGTTCATACTTGAGTCCTTGTGTCCTTATACATAACTTGCAGCAATTCTACCAAGGTTTCTGGGACTGCAAACCACAGCAGAACTGCCCAAATTATCTTTTTCATGACCTTATCATTTAATCATTTAATTTCTCCAAATCTAGGAATTCCAAGTTGGATTTGTTCTTCATCATTAGTTTCTTCTCAACTTTCTGTCTCATTGCAAGCATCAAGTCAATTGTGCAACATCCTGCTCTGAATCCAAACTGTTCATTTCCCATCTTACTTTCTACTATTCTACATATTCAGTTGCCAATCTCCCTCTCCAGAGCTTTCATACTGTGTGACTAGATTTTGATACCACTGTACCTCACACAGTTCTGAATGTCCCCTTTGTTCTTGTACACTGGCACTGGTATTCTTATTCTCCAGTCATCTGGGTACACCTTTCTCTCCATACCCTCATCCTTACCCTCAAGATCCATTTCTCCCCTAACTCACACAACATCTTGATCATATCTGCTGTGATCTCATCTGACCTGCAGCTTTCTCTGACTTCATTTTCTTTAGTGCTGTTCTTCTAGGGTGGGCTTCTCCTGTTCATTTCATTGTAGGCTGTGTCTAGGGCAGGATTCTGTGGGATTTTCTTTATTCAGAAGTTGCTGAAAGTACTCCATCCATCTATCTTTGATATTTTGTGAGGTGGTGAGCTGGTTGATGTTGGTATCTCTTCTGATGGGTATCTGACTATTTTATCTTTCTATCTTTGCCTTGCCACCAAAGTTTCTTTGCGCCATCTACCAAGTCACTTTCCAGAAGCTGGTAGAGTGCCTCTGATGCCTTGTTCTTTGCTATTGGAACTCCATAAAACAATAAAAACTGATTTAAAGACTGTGTTTGAAAGACTGATTTAACACAACAATGCAATAAACCAAGAGGAAAACTCAGTCTGGCACATTGGATCCAATAAAGGCACCAAATAGTAATCACAGTCCCAAAACAAACGTTCCAAATTTAATAAAATCTTTAATGTTCACATGATTTCACATAAGATTAACTGCTTTCATTCCACACAGGGGAACATCAGAATACATTGCTATTAACATCAACACTTAAATAGCATCATTAGTTAAACTCAATGTTGCTTGTTGCGCAACATTGAGTTTAACTAATGATGCTCTTTAAAGATTCTATTGATACCTAACTAAATTAATGGCAAGCTCAATTAACCATTATATCCACCATGCAACTGAATAAAACATTAACCCATAAAGATCAAAATACATTGTTGTTACTTTTAGTTGCACTCAATATTTAAGAATTAACTGTTTTTTTTAATTTCACAATATAGTCATTCATTAATACTCAATATTTCAAAGCTCTTCTTTTAAGGGCTGCAACAATAGAATAATGTTCATTTAAACCCGGGGGGAACAAGCATCCATTCTCAGCATCCACATGAGCTCACTAAACTCAAGTCTGGTTTCCCAGTCTCTACCCCTGTCAAGTACCTTAACCGGTTCCAGAACCCAAAACCTAAAACTAGCCTGGGTACACAGTAGGGAATGTTTGTACAGTGCATTGGTTTCTTTTCCTTTTCTCATCTCGTATATATGCTCATAAATCCTTTGTTTTAATTTTCTCTCCAATTTACTCACAGTATACAAAGCACATGGCACAACCAATGCACTGTATAAACATTCCCTAGTTCTTTCCAGAGTATCCCAAGGAAGGAATGCATCACCTTATCCATACTCTTGATGTTGACAAGCAGTTAAGGTTACCTTGCTTTTTGTGCCCTAGGCCAAGAAAAGGGAAAAAAGTTGCACCAACCATCATCGTGTCTCTTCAAATGGTTGGCAATCTGCATCGTCCTTGTTCTACAATATATATGGAAGGGTGCTTCCTTATTTACCTAAAACCCATTCCACCATAGCAGTAGCTGCCTCCATTACTTTCTTTTTGGAACGTCTTGTTTGAGTTTTATGTTGTTTTGATCTATTCCTCAAATTTTAACAAAGCATTGTAAGCTTGATTCTGTCTTCTTATTAGGTTGTCATCTGGGTTGGCTAGCTTTAAACATTGACAATAACAGTATGGACATCCTGCGACTACAGTGTACACCTTGAAAACATTCTTCCTGACCTCCTATTCCCAGTTTGTTTCCTATGGTAATGGGTGGCAATGCTGAATCTGTTCACTCATTTCCTCCACAGGAAGGTCTGTACTTCAGTAAAAGGATTTATTTTTGTATGTATTTATGTATGTATGCATATACATACATATATACCTGCTTGACACTGATGTCTTGAAAGACCTGGAAAACAGAGGAGTGTCTCTGCCTATAGTTGTTTGGACCTGGGCTGGTCAACAAAGTACTGTTAAATGGTGCTGGAATTGACATTTTTAACTTTGCTGAGTGGTCTTAGTGTCTGAAGGCACAAGTCCTATGCATCTTGCAGCTAGAGCATATACTTTGAAGATACATTGTTATAGTGAATGCCTTACATAGCTGTTTACATGAACTTTAACCATTGCACACCCAAAGCAAATATCTGCTTTTGGTCCAGAGATACATTAATTCATTCATTGGTTATTTTTGTTTGTTGACTGAGGCAGAACACTGATCCATGTGAACTATTTTCAGGCTCAGCCTGGGGATTACAACCAAAACAACGAAAACATTGTCTTAACTACTAAAACGAAGAACAAAAGCATTAGAAAAGTATTAAAATACAATTGTCTGGCAAGTAGTCAGGTAGTACAGTACATTCACTCAATTTTAAGACATAAAACCTTGTTACTCAATGTATGAATGAAGTACATTGTTTACACTGAATGCATTCAAAGGAGACGTGGGAGCATTTATACTATAGTCTGAAAATAAGAGTCAAGAGATTGTAAGACTGTTGCAAAATGTAAGCATAGCTAATGATTCTCAAGATTCTCGGAGGAGAATACAAAATGTAGAGAGAGATGAACATGAATCCTAAGGTGAGAAGGGGGTGAAGTGTCCTGGAGATAAGATAGTGAAGGGTGAGTGTTGAGGATAGTAAATGGGAAGAATGAGGGATTGAAAAAAGAGGAAACTGAGGGAGTTGACACAGTTGAAAGATCAAACAGAAAAGTTTTAAGGAGATGAAAATTATGAAAGTTTATGGAAAGAATATTCCCATTGAAGTAATAATCTAGTTTCAGTTAATATATATCTAAAACTTTTCTATATTTTTATCTGCTCTCAAGCGGGTTACAGTCTGGAATGCAGTATCTCTGACTATCTAACATGCGTGAAGCCTTTTCCTACATACTGTAGCATGGATAATTAACATGAGCTACAGAACAGAAACTTTTTTTCATTCCCTTTCTGTACTCAGAAGAAATAAAAAGCACAATTAGTATTAAAATGTTTGGATCATCTTTCTTATTCTAATTCATTTTCCATACTCCATCCTGAAAGACTCATTAACATGTGACTTGTGTTTTCTCGCAGGCAACCTCTCATTTTGAGATGGTATTTGATTATCTACTTAACAAAAACAGAAGTATCTTGTTTTAAGCATCACAGCTCAACAATAGAAAATTCATGTCATTTTATCATACTTTGTAACAAACTTTTACTTTTTAGCAGTGTTTTTCAGCATTTTGGTGTCTAATTTCAAAAGCTTCTAATTGAAAAGATCATTAAAAAGTTTATTTCTTTCAGTAACCTTTAAGCCAGTATGGCTAGAAAGGCTTAAGACAGAGAAATGTATTTCAGGTTTACTGAGAGGATCATTTTCAGCATTTGATTGTATTCATCCTGTAAGTGGATGAAATCCAGACAAAGCCTAAATTAATGGGGAGACAAAGTCCTAGAATCCAGAACATATCTTAAATATTGCTCTTATAAACTTGGAAATACAGATTCTGCATTTACATGTTTTTTCTTTAGGATATGAAATCTGAAACTGAAATGTATATCATTAAGTGTCTTCAGTTCTCAGTGATTTGCTGGAACACCACAAATATTTTAAGGAACAGACCCAACAGTATTGGCATTCTGTGAAAATCTGGACAGCTGAGTGATATTGTCTGATTTCATTATTCTATTAAGCTATTTCAAAATGGTGATGCTCATTTGATCATAGCAAGTGCTTGTTAAATACTTATCAGCTCCATTCTGGCTTATGCAAATTGTTGCCCTTCCTGTGTGCATGTTATGGCCACAGCTGCCTTTACCAGCATTATTAGGCATGCCTTTTCTGACTTGAAACTATATGATAGCACCAGAACCTTTAGGGCATTCTACCAACAGAAGAATGCTTACATTAAATTTTAGAAACAAAACAAATGATGCCTTGGACGAGGGAATTAACATTTCGAACACCACCACCACAAGCAATTTATGCATTCTTAAAAATTGCATAGTTTATGATGACTCCTGTTTTATTTATTAGCAGTAAGACTGCAGCATACCACTGTTATTTTTTGCAGCCTTTAAAGGCATGGCATATTTAAATGCATGTAGTTTACTACTTGACCATAAATATTTTCCACATCCACTTTACAGGCCTGTAGTTTTGTACCCTCTTAAGTTCTAACTAAACCTATAGCTGGATCTTTTAATTTCAGTTTGATTTTATTACTTTAGATATTGTCCATTTTATTCATTTTTATATGATGACTTTTTTAAATATGATTTTCACGTGTGACAGAGAAACTTTGTTCTTGATTTTTCCCTACCTTTTTGTATACCTGTGTTTGGTGTTATTTCATTTGGGGTAGATTTAACTAAATTTTGGCCCAGTTTTTCCCACCACTCTTGACACTGTTGTAGAGTGTTGAATTGCTGACTCTTTCTCATCCTTCTTGCTCCCATCTCACTGTTATGCTATACACCTGCTCTCTACTTTAAATAGTCTAAGGACTCTGGAACATCTTATGGAATCTCTAAGGACTCTGGAACATCTTATGGAATCTGTTTTTCCTCCCATTCTACTATGCCACCTTTCAGAAACCCATTTCTGTTGAAAGCTGCTTCTGATTATAACTAAATCTCTTAAAGGGCTTCTAGAGACCACATCTGTATCAGTAGACATTTGTTGTCTCTATGAGCTCCTTTCGGGGTAGCTTGGTTTATGGAAAACCCTTCCTGGGTCACATAGGACCCTTGACCCACAAGAATACAGTCTCAGTTCTGTCTTTAGGCAGCCTGTTTAGCCACATTTCTACCTGTCTGCCTTGCAGTTTGATGTGTCACAGAAAATTAGATTTTTGCATTGTGTAGAGACCCAGACTACATTATTTGAAAGATTTGTATATAGGAAAAAAATCTGCTACCTACCCTACCTTTTTGATTGTCTCAGTTGTCTCCATATTACATGATTTACCATAATGTCACTTATTTTGTTATGGGATTGCCATATTTCCATTATTCTGATGATAAACATGTTTAAATATTTTGCTAATAATTACTTGTTACAGATGACATCCAAGGGCAAATTCAGAGTTTCTAATAGCAGCTCCCGACATGGAGTTCATCTAACATCCAAATGTCAGTCAATAAAACTAAATAAAATTACATTTATATTGGTTTGCAGGACAGTATATTTAGGAGAGTAATATCAACTGAAACAAAACATACTAAAATGTAACATGACTGTTCAAGAAATGTCTCTTTGTATGGAATTATTTTTTTTCATGCAAATGAGTATCTTATCTTCACTAAATGGCAAAATGATGCAGAAACTAATCAGAACCGCTGGGTGCTGCTTAAAAAGAGTTTGCTACTAGTTTATGGTTGAGAGGGGGAATAAGCAGGTAGACTGACTCGAGCTTTACTTACCCCCCCCCCCCTTTTGCCACATTCAGAGTTGTTCTGAAAGGCTTATTTGTCACTTTTGGCTTACTGCAGATTGTCAGGCATAATTAGGAGCCTTGTGACAAAGAAAAAAAAGATGCATCTGGCAAAACCAGCTATAGATGAAGGAAATAGACATGCATTTTGGCACAGAAGTAATGCCTCTTCTGGTCTCTCATTTTGCTGCAGGCCTCTCATAGCTCAGCTGCAGAAGTACCAAGAGGTATCATGGGTTTCAAATAGATTACATCTGAGCTTCAAAGAATATCCAGAACTTGGGTAGAATATATTACTAAAGCTAATACAATGATTGTAGAGATGAAAGGCACCTTAACTAAACACACCTGCCACCTGCTAGAAGTAGATAAAAGATACTAAACAGTGCATGGATACAGCACAAAGCCTCCTTGAAGATTTTGGAAGTCAAGCTCATATATTTAAAAGAGGAGGTCGCTGCAAACTTTTTCATTTTCCTAACATTCCAAGAAGATGAAAGAAGGTCATCCTTGTAGAATTTATGAGAGAAACCGGGTACTAGGACTGAGATATTGCCATAGGACATTAAGACAGGGTGCATTGAGTATGTGTGCCATAGCTTCCTTGTGCTACAATACTTATGAGGTTTGTATGTTTTGTGCTTAAGACAAAAATTCTCATATAATTATGGATATCAAGGCACATCATTAAAATTGGAGATAGCTGCATTTTATGAGGCTGTTATTCTTCTTCTTTCGGCTTTTCCGGGTTAAGGGTCACCACAGCGGATCACCTGTCCGCTCATGACTGGCATTGGAGTTTTACTGTGTTGAGTTGCCAGCTCCACACCCAACCTTCCACAGAAGGCACACACATGCACACACTCACACCTAGGGGCAATGTAGAGTGTCCAACCACATCTAGGCTGCATTCTACCCAGAATGTAATTACCCAGGCAAGCTAAATGGAAATGTAAACTGTTGTATCACACACAACTCAGAGTGTTATTTCCAGGCTTCTCTTTGAAGATGCTCTTCAGAAAGTGAAACAGCCAACTCTTTCTCAAGCTGTCATAGGGGACACATTGGATATAGCTGAAAACTCTCAGTAGTCCACCTATTTTTATTTATTCATTGCAAAGTTATGATGTCTGCATGGCCCTTATGGACATGGTGACACTTGGGTGCTGCTGCTTTGAAACAGATACATTTTATATTTTCCTTAGTAACAAAACATTTACAATGTCATATTTTTAGAAAGAGACATTTTTAAACTTAAAATGTATTTTCCTTATTTTTTTAACCTGTTTAAAAAAACATATATTCCTACATTACTGGACAAAACACACTGATACTTACCAGAAGTAGGACTTGTGATTTTTACATGTTTATAATGTATAAATATAATATGGTAAAAATCATTAATAACCTGGAGTATATATCTGCTGGCCACTTTATAAAAAGGGGCAAAGCTAAATAAATGTATGCTAATGCGATCTTAAATAGCATGATTTTATGATAAAATATAACTTCTCCATTATCAACATACAATAAACAAAAAAGTAAATATGGGACTGCAGTAACTCATGAATCATTCATGAGCTCAGAATGTGTAATGGGTTATCAAATAATGTTTGCTTGTCATTAAAATTTCATAAAGTATGAGACATTTACATACCTTTGAAAACTGTTTTGTCTTTACTGGTTCCCTCAAGCAAGCAATCCTTTGTTCTCCCACTGCACAGGCATAAGCACTAACTGTTGTAAGTATGAGAGTGAATACATAGCTCATCCAGCTGGCTTTGCTCTTACTTAGAAGTAAAAAAGATTATAAAGAGGAAGATATTTCACAACTTGATTTTTTTGAGGCTTAATGCTAATGCTGTGGGCAGGTACAGAAATTGAATGCTGCCTAGATGACTGGCAGAAAGCTAGTCATAGTGATAGAGTTCCTATTACATCATCGAACTTTTACAAGTTTGAACCACATATGGTCGAGACCATATGTTCGAATTTGTAAAAGTTTGATCATGTGAATGGAAATCTCCATAGGCGGAGGTTTCCATTCACTTCAATGTGGTGCGATCTCGGAGTTGATATATTTAAGAAGCGGGGGCTTGCTCCCCTGCTTACAACAGTTTGCTTTGTTGTCCGTTGTTTTTTTTTTTTTAGGTAGTCGAAATTATGTAACTTTGAACATAATAGTTCGACCATTATGTAACTTCGAACATAATGGTTTGACCGTTAGGTGTTCGAAGTTACGTAAATTCGACTATGTGATATAGACCCATAGTGATATACTAGAAGATGGAAGTAAAGCTGTTTGACAAAACTGAGAGATCAACCCACAAATGAAATTAGTTTGATTTAAATACTGTATTTGGATAGTATACCAGAAAGAGAAATAGACAAGCTGAAATGGTTCTTTTGTCCTTCTCTCTCCTTTGAGAAAACTGGTTTCTTTTTCATAAGACTTGCACACATGCACTTAGGTGCTACATTTCCTACACGTTTTTCAAATCAATACGAAAGATGCAGTAACACAGGAACTGAAAAATGGCAGGTGGAAAATGGAAGGAGGACATTGTATAGAAGTACCTGAAATTAAAAATCTGCTTTGATTAGGTAGTAATATATAAGAATATGAATTAAATAAGCACTTTAGTGGTAAAAAATGGATTGGTGAGTACATAAATGTAAAATAATGTCATTGATGAAACAAATGTAAATAAATCAACAGTACATACAAGCAAACGGAAAAAGTGAAATTATCACATCAAAGCAAACACGGGGCAAGCTTAAGCAATTTTGTGAATTTAACTGATAACTTAGATTTTAATGAGCTAATAAAGCTTAACAGTGTACTATGTGAGAAAAATAACTAACATAAAGTACATATAAGTTAGTTGACATCTGAACTCATTTTTTTTCTCTTCTTCTCCTTTCAAGCTGTTTGTTGAGTTATTTAATCAACTAAAAAAATTGATATATCAGAAGAAAGAAGAAATCCAAGGAAGGAAGTGGAAGAAGAAGAAAGGAAAAATAAAAGATGAAAGGAAAGAGAGGAGGGGAATGAGAGGGAACCCTTCCTTTGTGTATATAAAATGGACATTTTGTATATAGGTATGTGCTTGTTTTATTTTTTTTATTTAGAAATGTAAATCAATATGGACATAATGCATTTTTTTCGAGTTAGAGTACCAGTATCAAAATTATTATTTAATAGAATGTACTAAATCTTTGGTTCTAAGTATTTATGAACAAGGAACTGTGTTTTAAGTTAGTATAGTGAGTCATTCAGACATTTAAGATTTAGAGAGGTAATTAAGGTTATAGTCTGGTTGCATTCTGTACATTCTGCTTAAGCTCACAGTAAAGGGTTTGTTTCTATAATATGAGCTGGACTGGAGTGTTCTTTTGATTCCAGTGAGGTTTAAATATGTTAGTCTTCTCTGTTGAAATGACAGGTTTGTATTTAACGTGTGTACTTGCAACTAATTATAAACTAGAAAATAAATCTGTTATCTAGAGAAGCTTGACTAAGTGTTGTACAGGTGAAAGAAAGTAACTGAAAGAATTAAATAAATCATTACTACTTATAACATTAGTATAGAACAACGTATATATCAATGACCTAAATAGCCAGAAAAGAGGGAGACTTATTAAACCCATTAAAAGTAATAAAGCACAAATAGCATTTCTACAGGAGACCCGTTTGATACATTCAGCACAGAAGATGAGCATTAAACAGTATGAGATTTTTCAATCTACATTTAAAAGTTAAAGAACTGTAGTAATTTTATGGAGAAAGAACATATGTATGTCAAAAATTATATTCAGACATAAGGATGGCATGTTTTCAATAGTAGTGATTTTATATCATAACAGTATTGTAATCTGTATTTGTTTCCAGGTGTAGGAGTTAAATACACTAAGAAACCTCTTGGGTTTATATCCGATAACATGAAAGGGAGTTTAATAATAAGGGGGATTTTATTTTGGAAAATAGACACTAATGTAGAACAAGATCCTAGAATAACAGAAACAGCTAAAGTTCTAGTAGTACTTTTGCCTTTGATGCTGGAAGATCAGAAGTCTGTGGGTTTATTCCTTTATTCCCACCCCAGGTGCATGGACTCGGTTCCAATGCTGATACTGCAGTGCAATGTGAGAGGGGTTCTGCATTCCTGAGTGTACTATCCTATGGATGAGATGTTAAACTGAGGCCCCTTCTGCCTGATTTGGTGGTAGCTCACATGGATAGGAAAGACCCCATGGAACCTATTAAAAGAGCAGGAGAAGTTCCCTGATGCCGTGGCCAAAATTTACCCTAGCTGCATAAATGTCATCCTGGATATAATCTGAAAAGAGTTTATTGACCTAGTGGAACTAACTCTGTCAACAAAGGATAAAAAAAGTGGATAAGTTTATTCAGGGCTGCACCTGCAAATGGTCCATTGAGATCAGTGCACTATACCAGTAAACAAATATAAATACATAAAAAAAAGAAACATTCATTCCTCTGGTAGGACTTGGTGTTTTTTCTTCTTCTATACATAAAGTTTATTGAAGATCACGTCTAATGCTTTCCTGTAAATGGAAAAAAAAAAGCTTACCTTGAAACACAGCACATATTTGTGCTATTACTTGCCCCTTTATATTAAAATGAAGTGTTTTTACTCAAACAAAACTAAAGTATTAACATTTAAAATCACTGCACTATATAGAAGTTTATCATGAATGTCCTGATGTTTCATTGCTTTGGCAGGGACATTCACTACATGTTAATGATGCTAGTTTGGAGGAGAATGGAAACAAGCATTTCCATGAGTGATAAGGCACAGAATTATTATTTTGTTTTTTTTTTCTCCATGTTTCCTGTAATTCTCAATCAGGTACTTGTATGTGTGTGTGTGTGTGTGTGTGTGTGTGATATATATATATATATATATATATATATATATATATATATATATATATATATATATAGTATTGGTTGATAAACAATTGTAAAGCAGTTAGTTTTTTCATAAAACTGCTTATCAACAAATGTCTTCAGTACATCTAGCTAGGACATACCGACTGAAGCAAGACATTAGCATCTACATTTAGTGACACTTATGCTTACTAGGGGAATATTAAAATGTTATATTTCATTTCTCCTTTGATAAAAAACACTTAATTTTATTTATAAAGGAGTGAACTCCAGCACAAAGATGTGCTGTGTTTCAAGGTATGATTTATCTTCAGTTATGGAAAAACTTTAGACACAATCGTTAAATCTGAAGGACTTGCATGAGTATAAAGAAAACTCTTTATTTTATATCCATTATTTACAGGTTTAAGGGACCCAGTCTATAATTCTGTCATAGATAAGACTGTTATCCACTACTAACAAATACTACAAAAGGCTCAAAGAAAAAACATAAATACACAAAAATAAATTAAAATGGCAAAAAATAGCAGAAAAAGTAATAAACTGAAACTACTTTATTCAAAATACTGGTGGTAAGTGCTTTCCTTCAATAATGAACTTCATCAGACCAACCAATTGAATTCAAAACATCCATTTATACCAGTATTCCCATATCACATCATCAACCCACATTAATGCATTAACTCTTTCATTTTTAGAATAACTTTAAACATTTCATGATCATTAATACCTGGACTTGCACAGGCATTCAACTTTATCTGCCAACAGTATTCTTTCAAATCTAATTCTTCTTTAGCATTCCATCTTGTACTATATCCAAATACATGATCCAAAACAGCAAACTTAAAAACAGCAGCCCCTATTCATTCAGCATGAACTCCACTGGCATGGTTAGCTGAAGAATTTGCAAAATCTTTTCTCTCTTTAACATGCTCATAAATTCCAAAATGTAACTCTTTACAGTTCTCCCTACATAAAAATCAGTACAAAACTGACACAATGTAAACTGTAAACCTGGATTTTCAATCATATTTGTGATATGACCTCAATACATAATTCCTAGCTTCTACTAATATTGTGTCACCCTCTAAAATATATTTCAAATAATTATGTTTTGCACTTAAAATACCTTGTGTCTGACTTCTATTTTATTTTACTTCTGTTTCTTTTTTACTTTATTCATTTTTTAGTATTTTTAAGTGCAACACATGTAATTATTGTAAATATATTTTAGAGGGTGATAAGGTATTAGTAGAAGCTAGGAATTATGTAGCGAGGTCATATTACAAATATGATTGCAAATCCAGGTTTATAGTTTACCTTGCATTATGTCAGTTTTGTACTGCTTTTATGTAGGGAGAACTGTAAGAGTGTTGCATTTTTTTATTTATTATTTATTTTATATTTGTTTACTGGGAAAGTCTGGGACACATGTCCTTTTTCAGCAGAGGCCCAGGGAGAAAAGCTCTAGTTAGAACAGTAATATACAAAAATTAAGGACAAAAAATATACAATACAAGTCAACAAATGATTAGTAGGAATATTCTGAACTTAATACATCGATGTACCCTATTCAAATCATCATGGCTAAGTAACAATAGTATTATAATATTGTAGTATCAATCTGATGTTATACAAACAGCAGGACATTAGTGGAATTTTATACATGTTTGGAAAACAGACTCACAAAGAGAGGGTTTACATTATAGTAATAGCAAAAATCACATAGTGTGTTTTATCTTGCATCTAGGCATCAAGGAGTGATCCATCTTTACAAAATGTTATAAAAAATATTGAACAGGCAAGAGTTAGTGATATACTTTCTTCTTATTAAGTATCTCAATGGTAGATTGGTTAGAGTGGAAGATGTGAGGTAGAAAAGGAATTGTAGGAGAGATTGTGAAAAGTGTGTAGATGAATTGGAGAGGTGATTGGGGAGAGTGAGTAGTAGTTGTCAGCCGGGAGGAGAGCAAGGGCAAATCCACTTTCTAAGGAGATAGTTTTTTAAGCTTGGTTTAAATATTGTTAGGGATCTTAAGGAGGTAAGATTTGCTGGTAAGTCATTCCAGAGTTTACCTATGTACTTTGAAAAGAGGGAATCTCCAGCTTGATTTTTAGATATATAGGTTGTTATGTGTTTTTTGTTGGTGGATTGGAGATGTCTACTGGTAGCATAGGGTTGAAGAAGAATTTGTAGGGTAGGTATTTTTTCAGGCTGTGAGAGGATTTTGTGGGCCATTGTGAGTTGTATGTAGTGTAAGAGTTGGGGAACCTCTAACCAGTTGAGCTGCTTGAGTACTAGCAATGGTGAGATCTAGCTGGTGAATTTGTGGCAAATCTTGCTATTTTTTGTAGCAGGTTTCAAGTTTTTGCAGTTCAAATTTCATAAGATTAGTGAGAATAGGGGCTGCATATGTTAAGGTTGAGAGTAAGTGGGTTTCGGCTATGGCTATTTTGGTATTTTTGGTGAAGTAGTGTTTGTTCCTGTATAGGGTACCGATTTTATGTGTACTTTTTTAACTGTCTGAGAAATATGAATATCAAATTTAAGTTTATAGTCAGTTTCTATTCCCAGTAGTTTAGTGTGCTGTGAGGGGGTTATTAAGGTATTGTATGGGAGGCAATGTAGAAAGTGTTAGGGGAAGCAGTTTTGTTAGGAGAGAAGACTAATAGTTTGTTTCTTTTAGGGTTTAAGATTAAATTAGCATTTGTGAGCCAGGACTCAACTTCATGAAAGGCTTTTAGAGTTAGTGTCTGAAGTTCTAGTAGGGAGGGTGCAGAACAAATTACAGTTGAGTTGTCTGCATATTGGATGAGTGATGCATGATTGGATGCAAGATGGAAGTTATTAGTAAATATAGAGAATAGAAGTGGGACTAATATAGAGCCTTGGGGCACTCCAAGTACAACTGGTAATAGGGGTGATAAGGTCTGTTGCCATGAGACTGCTTGTTGATGTCCTGTGAGGTAATCTTTGAATCAAGCAAGGGTGGAATTACAGAAATGTAGATATGAGAGGGTGTTTAGTAGGTTATTATAGGAGACCATATCAAATGCGTTTGACAGGTCCAAGAAGATAGAAGAGACATAGTGATTGTTGCTCCGGTGTTGATTGACAATGTTAATAAATGACAATAGTGCGATCGTTGTGCTATGAAATGGTCTGAAACCATGTTGGGTCTTGGTTAGCAGCTTGTTATTAAGCAAGTAGTCTGTGACCTGCTTATGAATTACTTTTTCTAGAATTTTAGAAAGTGGTGACAATATTGCAATTGGTCGATAGTTGTTAAGATCAGTTGATGGACCACCTTTATGTAGGGGAATTGTGTACATGGTTTTTCAGATGGGAGGGACCTGGTGTTCAGCTATTGATCTGTTGTTTAGTATTGATATGGGGTATGCTGTGCCATCTGCTGTTGCTTTAAGTATTCTGCTTGTAGACTGTCTGTGGCTAGTGTAGTCAGTTTTAGTTTTTTTCAGAAGTTTTTTCATTTTTTGACTTTTTGATTTTAGAATTTATGAGCATGTTAGAGCTATAGAGAGAAAATATTTTACAAATGCTTTAGCTAAGCATGCCAGTGGCATTCATGCTGAATAGGTGCTGCTGTTTTTAAGTTTGTTGTTTTGGATCATGTATTTGGATATAGTACAAGATGGGATGATGAATATGAATTAGATTGGATAGAATACTGTTGGCAGATAAAGTTGAATGCCCGTGCAAGTCCAGGTATTAATGATCATGAAAAATTTTAAAGTTGTTTTAAAAAGGAAAGGGTTAAGATGCGTTAATGTGGATCAAGCATGTGATATAGGAGTATTGGTGTAAATCAATGGTTTGAATTCAATTGCTTGGTCTGATGAAGTTCATTATTGAACAAGCGTGCTTACCACCAAGTGTTTTGACTAAAGTAGTTTTGGTTTATTACTTTTTTTCTGTCGTTTTTTGCCATTTTAATTTATTTTTATAAGACTGTTATCTCACAGAATTGAATATCCACAGTAAGTCATTTTAAAATATTTTCATGTCCCATATTTGACTACAATGACACAGGATTCAGTTTAACCATAAATTTTAACTGATTAGCCATAATCAACATGATTCCTGTTAACACAATGAGGCTTAAAGAATTTAAGACTTGTTAAGGGAAAGAAGTTGAAACTTCTCTATTAATAATAAGGAAGAGATCAGTAAAATAACTGTATGGGACTCATTGGGATAACAAATTTGTGGATATTCAAGAAAAAACTATTCTAGTCAAATCTAAGGTGCAAAATTGTGATGCCTCATTATTAGAACATATTAACAATCTTAATAAAATATGTGTTTTTATTTTCCCACAAAACGTAGTATTAGGAAAAAACAAACTTTCATCATATCCATTGTCATTTGGATGAGTGCATAATGTAACTGGGAATCGGGGACTAATTAAAAAAAAAACAGATGAAGAATTAAACTCAAACTAGAATTATAAATTATTTCTGAATTTAGGAACTATGTTGATAACCTAAAAGATATATATATATCACAGAAACACATGCTACACCATTTGTAGGATCATAGGAGGTTACTAGGCTACTAGGCTAATGGCCCTAGGGTCCTTACAAGCCTAGCCAAGTTCAACCTGTGCTCCCAAGGGTGTCTGGTTCAAGCAGACACTAAAATTAGCACCTATTGCCTCTGTCCAAGAGCGACACAGGTGGAACCCTCGAGGTGAATATATGGTTACCCATCCAATCATCCAAATTATGCTTAAATAGGGCCAATGAGGGGCTTTGTTTAACTTGAATAGGAAGCTTGTTCCACAGGCTTGGCAACCTGTTTGAGACAAATCTGTCTCTCCAGCAAGTTCTGCTGATGTCATATACCAGGTTAATGTCCTTTGAGTGAGTGACCTGTGACATTTGACTTGTGAATGTGCAGCATTTCCATTAAAGCTGGGTCAGAGATTGCTCTATATGCAAGGCACAGATTGCATCTGAGCAGTCTGTACATCACAGAGCAAAGTTCCAATGATTTCAGTCTGTCCGCATAAGACAGATCTTGAAGACCCTGAATTTTCTTTGTAAGGAACCATTGTGGTGTCTCCAATTGCTGCAGGTGTTTGGAAGGGAATGTACCAAAGAGAGCATTGTACTCTATTATTGGCCTGATGAGGGAAGAGTACCAGGGGATTATAACCTCTTTTTTTCTGGAGGCAATGCCCTTACTTATGAGATGAGCAATATAAAGTGCCCTTCTTACCACTGTGGAGACATGGTGATCGAAGTTAAGGTTGCTGTTAACCTATGTGCCCAGATCTCTTACTACTAACTATGTGCTTATGGTATTGCTATTGATGTGGTAGTTTGCAGGAACATCACCCTTGCTGAAGGGGATGATAATTAATTTTTTTTTGCATTAAGTTTAAGGCCATGACTTTGGCACCAGTCATTAGTCTGCATAAGACCTTCTTGCAGGATGTTGACATTGCTAGGGGTTTCAGTGATTGCTCCTAGTTTGCAGTCTTCAACAAACTTTGTCAGCCACAGTCGTTTACTTTTAGCCTGTACTTTGGAGAAGTATATTCCGAACAGTAGGGGTCTTGGAACCATTCCCTGTGAAACACTACTGGTTACGGGTCTTTATGAAGGTAATAAACACCAATAGTTTTTTTTTTTTTGTTTTTTAGAAAAAATTCTAAAAATATCAACAAAACACCAACATTTAAAGATGTTAAAAATAAAAGAAGCAAAACAGAAGGGTTGCTGGAATTGATGGTTTACTGTCTGAGATATAAACAAGTTTACCAGACACAACTATACATTTCTTATCAGACATTATAGAATCCCACTTTCATGGAAATATTCACTAATCTCACAAATATTAAAGCAAAATAAAGACCTAATAATTTTTTCTGCTTATAGTCCAGTATCTTTTTAAATACCACCAGAAGCTTTTTATTTCTGATATTACAGATAATATAGATTGAAAGCTTTAATTCCTGATGTAATAAGCAATGATCACGCAGATTTTATCATGAAGAGACAACTACATGACAATATTAAAAATATACTGGACATTGTAAAAATATAAAATAAAAGTTGCATTAATTAGCCTTTATGTAGAGAAGGCATTTAACTCCATCAGGTGGGATTACTTTAAAATTTAAAGTTGAGAAGACATTCACCTTCCTGTGGAATTTATTCTTCTTTAAAAAAATATGTAAATGTATATATAGATAGATATATACATACAGTGGATATAAAAAGTGTACACACCGCTGTTTTTGTGATATAAAAAAATGAGACCACAATAAATCATTTCAAAACTTTTCCCACCTTTAATGTGACCTAAAACCTGTAGAATTCAATTGAAAAACAAATCTGTTAGGGAAAAATATAAAAAATAAAAAAATATGCTCCTAGCTTGCAGTCATCTCAAACTTAGATAGCCAAAGCCCTTTGGTATTTCCTTTTACTTTTGAGATGTATATGCCAAACAGAAAAAGTCTCAGCACCGAACCCTGGGTGGACTCAATTGGTGACTGGTCTCTTCCCCTGTTTTGATTTCCTGCATCCTGTGAGCAAGTTGGCAATCCAATTAGTGATGTTAGTGTTTGCTCCTACATTATTTATCTTTTGTACTACACCTGAGTAGGGGATTGTGTCAAAAGGCTTGGCCAGGTCAAGGTAATGTGGTGTGAACTGTTTTACCTTCATCCATTGCTTTGGTAACAAGATTAAAGCTTAAAATTTGCCCATGATTTTGATCCTTTCACACTTTCCTTTGGGCTGTTTTCAAACACATTTTTAGGGCCATGCATAAATGTATGCATACTTTGATTTACCTTCCTGATTGTATTAAATTATATTCCTTGTATAATACAGCACCAGTAGTTAGAATGTGTTTTACATTTGTAGTTTTGAACAGTCTTCTAGTAAGCAATGAAACAAAATGTATGAACCAATAATGACATAACTACCCATTTCAGAAAATTTCAACCATAAAACACCACTCAAACTTCTGTCTTTACACTCCGCCAATATCAGTAAATATACAAAATGTCTGCAGAAGTAAGTCATCTAAATAATTCCACATTAAAGGATCTCTAACTAATGAAGATGTTGCTGCTAGGAAACAACTTTATATTTCATTGTTTCATCTACAAATAAAGTGGCTGTTGCCATTGAAGAATAAATTGCCTGTGTTACATTAAAAAATGATAAGCTAGTAATATTGCAGTAGGGAATGGATGGCAAACTGATGACAGGTTCATAGTTACTAAGTAACTCCTCCAAAGGAGGGCATTCACAGGACTGCAGCATCCACTCCCTTTAAAGTACAACACAACACAGTATAGTATCAGTAATTCATCTACATACTCTGGGAATAGAACCCATATCTTTCTGCATCAAAAGTAAGTCTACTACCTGTTCTGCTACTATCAATGCAAGCAGACTGAATAACCATCACTAAACTTCTCCTCCTCTGAAGCTCTCAGCTTCTTGAATTTTTTGTATTTAACATTTGTTTACCAGGAAAGTCTGACTTGGAACAAAGGCAATTTTCAGCAGAGGCTCATGGAGAAATGCTCCAGATGCTTGTCTTTGCAAAATGGGAGAAAACCAGAGCACCCGGAGAAAACCCACACGAACACAGGGAGGACATAGAGACTCCACACAGAAGGCACCACAGCCAAGAATCAAACCAGAGAACCTCTTGCTGTCTGACCTCTTATTTTTCAAGAAGTAAATGATTCTTTGAATCAAGGTTTTTTTTTTTACTCTCATATTTGTATTTAAAATATGAACACGAGATTAAAAAAAAAAAACTATGTAATATCCCCTGGGGGGTTGCACCCCCTAAATGACCAGAAGGCACTTAAAATTGTGTAAAAGCAGGGAGGTAGCAGACTCCTTGCTGGATATGTGTGGCTTTCACTGGCATTAGGTCAATTGTGCCCATTAAAATTTCATTTATACTACATCCTTTTTAAAGTAGTACCCATTACAATTTCATTTTTTATACTTCATAAAGCACAAAATTACAACAACTTAAAGTGCTAAACACTTAACTGACAGCACCATCAGGATGTCAGTCAAGTTGGCACCACCCACACCTGCACAAAGTATGATGGTGTGCCTTAATATAGACAGAAGTCACCAATTCCAGGAGGCCCTAATCTGTTGCCACCTTTAGATTTCAGAGGTTTTGTAACATTCCTTCAGTGGCAGAAGAAAATTAAACTTTTTCATAATTAAACAATTTTATTGACTGGATATCAGTCTAATTTACCTTCCATTGTCTATCAGCACTAACAATTTTATTAAGCCTCAACCTTTAAGTCACTTTGTTCATTTCAGATACAAGTCCATAGTCCTCATCCTTTTAGTCACTTTGTTCTATGTCATATGCAGATCCATAAATCAATAAACAACAGACAAACAAAAGGTTCATAGGTTGGTACTAGGCTATCGGCCCTAGGCCTATACAAGCCTAGCCTTAACAATTCCCTGGCTATTTCTTCCCACACTATTTACTTCCCTGGACCCCTGTCTAGCAGGTCAACTGACATGATCCCCAGGGTGAATTTCCTTTCTCCCATCCAGTCATCAAGGTTCATTTTGAAGAGGGCCAAAGAGGTGCTCTGCTTGACATGTATGGGCAGTCTATTCCAGAGTCTGGGGAGTCTCTGGGTCAGAAACCTATCCCTCCAGCATGTTTTGTTTATTGTGATGACAAGATTTAGATCCCTGGAGTGTGTGGCTCTGAGGGATTGGGATTTCTTTAAGTGTAGCATGTCCAACAGCTCTGGGTTTGACATGTTCTTGCATGTTAAGCAGAGATCGCCTGGGAATAGACAATATGTGACAGAGTATAGCTGGAATTTTTTAAGGTGGTCAGCATAAGGCATCTGCTTTATGCCTGTGATTCTTTTAGTGAGGTATTTCTGCAGCCTTTCCAGTTGTTGCAGATGTCTTGAGAGGTACATACCAAATGGGGCGTTGTATTCTATAATGGGTCTAATGAAGGATGAGTACAGTGGGACAATGACCTCCTTTTTTCTGGATGAAAAGCCCTTAGTGATGAGGTGTGGCACATAGAAGGATTTCCTGACTGTTGTGGTGATGTGGTTATTGAAGGTGAGACCACTGTCCACCTGTGTCCCTAAGTCTCTTAATACACTTTCGGTGTTTAGTGTATTGCCACCTATGTGATAATTCAAGGGTACATGTTTTTTCCCAAAGGGGGATAACTATGCATTGAGCTTGAGCCCATGGCTCTGGCACTAAGCATCTGTTTCTGTAAGGCCCTTTTATAGCATATCCATATCATTTGGGGATTCAATAATGGCTCCCAGTTTGCAGTCATCTGCGAACTTTGTTAGCCAGAGTCCCTTAGTGCTGGCCTGTATTTCAGAGAAGTAGATGCCAAGCAAGAGAGGTCTCAGGACTGAACCCTGAGGTACTCCACTTGTCACTTGTCTGGAGCTGGATTTGGAGTCAGCTACTTTTACAGTGTGGGTTCTGTCAGTAAGCCAGTTGGTAACCCATCGAGTGACGTAGGGATTAATGCCCAGCTTAGTAAGTTTATCTATGATTCCAGAGTGGGGGATGGTGTCAAAGGCCTTGGCGAGGTCCAGATAGGCTGTGTGGACTGCCTTATCCTTGTCCACGGCTCTGGAGACTGATTCGAAGAAGTCAGTAAGGTTCAGGAGACAAGATCGGCCCTTCACGAATCAAAACTGGGTGGGGTCCAGTGTTTTAAGGTTGCCAATGTCTTTGTTTATAAGTTCCATGATAATACGTTCCATGGCCTTGCAGATCAGGCTCGTCAGACTGATGGGGGCGGTAGTTCCCAGGATCCAAGGTGGATTCCCCCCTTGTGGAGTGGGATAACTGTAGCTGTGCACCACTCAAGTGCAAGTGAAACAGCTACTGTATGCATGTTTTACATTTTGTGACCTGTATAGAATGTTTAGGGTAGTGCCATAGACCAGTTTGTGTGTGTGTGTGTGTGTGTGTGTGTGTGTGTGTGTGTGTGTGTGTATATATATATATATATATATATATATATATATAAATATATATATATAGATAGATAGGAAGCCGGGTGGTGCAGTGGTTAGCATTGCCACCTCACAGCAAGAGGTTCTCCAGTTAGATCCTCAACTGGGGTGCCTTCTGTGTGGAGTCTGCATGTCCTCCTGGTGGATGCGTGGGTTTCCTCCAGATGCTCCGCGGTTTCCTCCTACATCCCAAAAACATTCTGTAGGTGGAGTGGACACTCTAAATTGGCCCTAGGCATAAGTGCATGCATGTGTGCGCTTTCTGTGGAAGTTTAGGCACCAGGCTGGCAACTCAACACCATAAAACTCCACTGCCAATCATGAGCGGACAGGTGATCTACTGTGGCGACCCCTAACTGGGAAAAACTGGAAGAAGAATATATATATATATATATATATATATATATAATATACACACATATATATGTGTGTGTGTGTATATATATATATATATATATATATATATATGTATATATATATATATATATATATATATATATATATATATATATATATATATATAAATTCACAACCAAAATTTGGAAAATGTGATAGGCAAAGTTACTTTTATCATTTTTTGGGCGGGCACTATATACACATTGATATAACTATGAGAGCTAAATAGATTTGGGAGAGTTTCCCAGCATAAATTACCCCAAAATGAGGGCCTTTTCAAGTATAACGTGAACATTATAACTTGATTTACAAAGCATTACAATCAAAAGTTGTATTGAAACACTGTATGTACAAGTTAATGGAGGGGAACTGTACTTCGAGTCCAGCCACACCTACATGAGGCATGCCGTTTAACAAAATTATCATTCCCACACTAAACCACAAATGTGCCACCCAAATTAAGCCACTAGAGTTTTATAATATTTTAGTTGCTCTCTCTCTTCTAGTGCTAAGACAATCATCCAAAATGCAATTTTATCACATACATTTGTGGTCAAAAAGGATGCCCCCGTCTTTCTGTGCATTCTTCTTCAATTCAGAGTTTCCAAGCCCACTTGGTAACAATTAACACCATCTTTGATCAAAGTTACAATATCTTCTCCACAAAAAACAGTCTAATGAGGAGGACGGGTGGGACAGACTAAGAATACTGATTAACAGCTGTATTATCCCTACAAAAATAAAACCCAATTTTTAAAATGTGAACAAGTGGTTTAAGATAATCAGCCTCTTATTTCTGTAATAAACGATCTTGTAGCACAGGCATGTATGACCCTAGCCCTGAGTAGCATCCTGCCATCACCCAGAATGATACCACAGAACAAGAACAAAATAATTGACTTCAACAATTGGCTAAGCTTTTGGTGTCATTCTAAGGGGATGCAGTATTTGTCTGCCTGGGATGACATGATCAACAGACCCCAATGCTTTGCCAGAGATGGCCTGCACCTGTCGCCTTTGGGATTCCATATACTGGCTAAGGCTCTTGCCACCCTTGTAGTGCCTTTTTTAGGCAAGGTTCAAATGACAAATTCACCACTGTAACAGGTACAAGCAAGCAAAATCTGAGGGTAATGCTACTCAATGCTAGAAGTATAAACCTCAAAATGCACTCACTCGAGGCACTCCATAAAATGGAGAACATCAACATCTGTGCAGTGACAGAGACCTGGTTCAAAGCTCCAGAGAGCACCCCTGCATTACCAGGCTATAATTCATACCACACCTTTCGGCCACCTAACCAGGAACGAAGCACTAAAGGTGGAGGCATGTCCATATTCATTAAGGATATCCACACCTCCAGGCTAGTTGCACAGCATAATGCATCCGAGATTATCCAAGTGCAACTAACTCTGGCCAAGACCGCAATCCAAATTGTAGCTTGCTACAGACACCCCACCATGCCCCAGAATTCCCACTCCTCATTTCTTGATACACTGGAAAGTATTAGGGTACAACCCAACACTCTATTAATGGGCGATTTCAATTACCCTACCATTAACTGGGAAAACTACTCATGTACCAACTCTTTTGCTCAACGTTTTCTGGAATTCATAAATTCCAATGCCTTGGATCAACTTATTCACACCCACACCAGGGGCAGCAATATCCTAGACCTGGTCATTACCAACATGGGCAACTGGTGTTCAACACCAGAGGTCAATTTCTCGTTGGTCAGATCTGACCACAAGCTAATCATCCTAGACATCCACATCCCGCCCCACCCCCAATTAGGGAAAGCACCATAAAAAACTTCTCCAAAGCCAACTTCACACTTCTTAAGACAGAAGTGGCCAACTTTGTGACACCCATGCAGAAGGAAAATATAGGTACGACTGCTGAATCCTACACAAATGCACTTTATAAGCACTTACATGAGTGCATGGATCATGCTATCCCTAATAGAACCAAGATGCTATCCTCCAAAAAAGGAAGCCAATCTGGCAGTCCTCTGCCATAAACAAACTCTACAACAGAGGAAAGAAACTGTTGCAAAAAAGAGTAAAATCCCATGACTGGAGGAACTCCCTGGTCAACCTCAGTAAGAAGGTGAGATCCCTCATAAAATCCTCCAAAGCTAGTTACAAAAACAAAATTGCCACTGACTCTAAAGACAACCACAAAGCATTCTATAGCTATGTCAAGAATCTCAATGGCAGCACTCAGATCTGCTCTGAGTTACAGCACAATGGCACTAAATATACAGAACCAACTGATATTGCTAACATCCTGCAGATAGGTTCAGTGCTAACTTTACCCCCCTCTCACCCCCTAGAGGGCCCATCTCTATACCGGAAGAATGCAAAGTTCCTGTAATCATGGCTGCGTGGTAAAAAACACACTCTCCAAAGCCAAGAACACAGCATCCATGGGACCTGGCAATATCCCAGGCTGCATTCTACATGGACTACAGAATGAACTGGCACTCTACCTAAGTACCATGTTCAATCATAGCCTCACCTCAGGCTTTTTTGCCCACTGAATGGCGCACCATGATGGTTATCCCACTCCACAAAGGGGCAGCCATAACGGACCCCAGGAACTACCGCCCCATTAGCCTGATGAGCCTGGTCTGCAAGGCCATGGAACTTATCATCATGGAACTCATAAACAAAGACATTGGTAATCTCCAAACTCTGGACCCTATCCAATTCGGATTTGTAAAAGGCAGATCATGTCTCCTAAACCTGATTGACTTTGAAGCAGTCACCAAAGCCATAGATTAGGGTAAGGTGGTTCACACAGCTTATCTAGATCTCGCCAAGGCTTTCAACACCATCCCCTACTCTGGAATTATAGATAAGCTCACTAAACTAGGTATAAATCCTATGTCACAAGATGGGTTGCCAACTGGCTCACGGACAGAACCTACACTGTGAAAGTAGCAGACTCCAAATCCGACTTTAGACCAGTGACAAGTGGAGTACCACAGGGTTCAGTCTTGGGTCCTCTCCTGTTTGGTATCAACTTCTCTGAAGTACAGGCTAACACAGAAGGTCTTTGGCTAACAAAGTTTGCAGATGATTGCAAACTAGGAGCCATAATCGAAACTCCTAACGATGTGGACATACCACAAAAGGGCCTCACTGAGACAGATACCTGGTGTCAAAGCCATGGCCTGAAGCTTAATGTCAAAATGTGTATTGTCATTCCCTTTGGTAAAAACTCTGTACCCATGAACTACCACATAGCTGGTAGTCTGCTTAATGCCAAAAATGTGATGAGACCTTGGGACACAGGTGGACAGTAGTCTCTCATTTGATAATCACATCGCCACAGTGGTCAGGAAATCCTTCTACGTGGCTCACCTCATCACGTAAGGTTTCTCATCCAGAAAAAAAGAGGTCATTGTACCCCTCTACTCATCACTCATTAGACCCATTATAGAGTACAACGCCCCCTTTGGTATGTACCTCACAAGACACCTACAACAACTGGAAAGGCCACCAAAATACCTCACAAAGAGGATTACTGGCCTCAAACAGATGCCCTATGCAGACCGTCTCAAAAAACTCCAGCTTTACTCTGTTGCATATCACCTACTCAGAGGCGATCTCTGCCTAACATACAAAGCTATGTCAAACCCAGAGCTGTTGGACATGCTCCACTTAAAGAAATCCCAATCTTTCCCAGCTACACGCTCTAGGGACCTAAACCTTGTCACCACAATAAACAGAACATGCTAGAGGGATAGATTCCTGTCCCAGAGACTTCCCAGACTCTGGAACAGACTACTTATCTATATCAAACAGAGCTCCTCATTAGCACTCTTCAAGAAAAATCTTGATGATAGGATTGGAAATAGGAAATTCACCCCAGGGATCACTTCTGTGGCTTTGCGCGACAGGGACACAGGAAAATAATTTTCTTGGGTGGTGAAAGCCAGGGTACATTTTTGGCTAGGCTTATATAGGCCCTAGGGCCAATAGCCTAGTACCTACCTATGAACCTATAAAAATTAAATTACAGAAGTAAAACACACAGTTAAAAAAAACATACCCAGGATGCACACTGGTTTCTTAACAATTACTACTTACACAAAAAAGTTATTTTTTTTTTTTTGGGAGGAGGTGGAATAAAAAGTACAGGGTTCCCAGCAGCTTCATGATCATGAACACACATACAATCAAAATAAGTAATAGTAATCAGAAAATAAGTAATAGTAATCAGAAAATAAGTAATAAGTCTGAAAAAATTAATAACAGTACTACTACAGCTTCAGCCCCACGACAGATGCAGAAGTTAAACGTTTTACACAGATGTGCTTTCTCTTACCAACAAATATCTAGAAGCACTGCTACCATGCCTTAAAAGCATACTAAACAAAAACAAAGGCATGCTGTTTGAACAGTCACAACTTTAAGTGCACATTTCTGCATTCAAAAAGGCAATGTTTTTAAAATAATGAGCAAAAACGTTCACATAAAGTAACTTCTTGCCTGATCAGATTAATTACACAATTACACTCCTCAGATTTACACTGTTCTACACACACACACACACACACACACACACACACACACACACACACACACACACACACACATACACACACACACTATATATAAACTAAATGGAGCACCAGCAGTTTCATTATATAAACTAAATGGAGCACCAGCAGTTTCATTATATAAACTGAATGGAGCACCAGCAGTTTCATTATATAAACTGAATAAACAGAGCCCCAGCAGTTTCATTACATAAACTAAATGGAGGACCAGCAGCCTTAAGCTTACCGTGGGTGTTGAGTCTGGCAGCAATGATGTGATCAGGCAGGAATCGTACACGTTTGTGTTTAAATTCTATGCACGCACACGTCTTCCGTGTCCTTACAGGTCTTGCAGCTGTAAACGTGGGGGGGGGTGCTCCCACCCCCTGTGGTTCAGGCGCCTATGCACACACACACCAATTATAAAGGCACTATCCATTGTGCACTGCTTTTTGCTGTCACTGACATGCCCACTGGCCAGCCGTCTGCTGATGCCTGCTGTCTCATGTTGTCTTGGGAGCCATGAGCATTATTCCTCACTCCAGCACTCCTGAACTTAAATATATCTACTGTGAGGTCACACAACTGTGGAGAAAAGAGAAATCTGTACTACAACTGAAGGTACTTTTAGCAATGTTACTTTGCACAGATGGTGTGACATTTGGAGAATATGCCGTGACTCAACTGACAGATTCCCATTTATCTAACCCAGACAATGGGTATCTGGTTATTTCTGAGAAGATGAAAAAATTTAGGAGATATTCCAGTTACAAAATCAGTGCTTCAAAGATGAAGACTCATAGAATTAACTGCATTATACATTTGAAAATTGTAAGAATATTTTCCTTTGTTATGGAAGGGGAATAGTTGCTCTATTTGAATTTAAAATTAACCATATCATTACCACTTCATTTTTCTTTATTACAGGGGATATCTCAAGAAGTTGTAGGGAATGTTTTAATAGTAAGAAGTGACTATTAATATCTAAACCTCAGCAGAGAAGTCAGGTGTGCCTTCGTTTGTACTGTCCTGATTCTGCATGCCTTCCAAGGTATCCCTTTTTACCTACAGTAGATTTTTGATTAAGCTCTAGAGGATGGTTGTTGATTTTCTTTAGGCTGGGGAGAAACACAAAACAAGTAAAAAAAATTCCCATTTTTATCAACTTTATTGGGTAGGGGTGCTTGAGATCCCTGACTTTGAATGCTATAGTAAGGCAATCAGGCTTTAGATGTCTCACAGGATCCACATGACAAAGCATCAAGTGATATGAAATCTATTTTTCCTGAGGGAGGTAGAGGACATACAGGAGTTATATGAAGAACAAAGAGTCAACAAGCATACAAGGCACCCCTGGACCCTGTTTCATTAACCTTCTGCACATCTGCAAAACAAACAGCATCATAACTACTAGATTAAAAGACCTAAATTTTGCTTGTGACATAAATAGGACACATCAGAGAGAATGATATTTTCTCAGAGAATTCCCATTCTCAGTAACAGGCTCCCCATCCATGTGAGGCAGAATTCTTCCGTATCTCTATTTAAGTGTAGCTTGGACCAATGGATGGGTAATTGGAAATTCACCTTTGGTCTGGTTCCTATATCTGCGATAGTCAGGCAGTCAGTAAATCATCCCTATATAAATCAAATTTGTGGGTCACATTTGTGTTGTATGTCTAGATTTATAAGGGCCCAAGTGATCGTTAGCCTAGTATACATCTGTGAACTTATCAATCTGAACACACACATACCAAATCTGTTATCTCAATTGCACTAATACAGCTGATGAAGGGAGGTTTTAAAGAGATGTGAACAATCATTTGATTAGAAGAAATAATCACAGCTGGGTTAGCTGGATATTGTCAGGTACACTCCACATAAATTAATAGAGTTATTTTATACTTTAGAAGCTTTTTATACAGGGTCCAAGTTCTTAAAGATGGACAGATGTTGTACTGAAATTATTTTTGACTTACTTTTGAGGTAGATAGACAAAAATAGTTTGAAGGATTGATGAGAAGTTTAAATAGACAAAGTATCTTAAGATTGAGTTATCTGACTGGCTTCTATGGGTAAGTTAACTAAGGAGAAAATTACTCGTTTATTATAGGTACCATCTCTAGTATCCTAAAACTGATGTAACAAAAGAAACAAGTAAGTATAGATTGGGATGGGAAGGGGATCTTCAGGCACAAATTGCGCCTGAAGCTTGGGATTGTGTAGTTTCAACACTGATTTGCAACAATGTTCCAGAAAATGCCGAATTTTAGGGTAAACGTATGTATTCAAGTATTTTTGCTTGCCTTCTAAACAGTTATATATGTTTCTGAACATTGACCCTAGTTGTTGAAGGTGCAGTTTTCAGAAATTGTGGCTGCTCATATTTTAAAGTTGTGATAAGTTATTAGATTTCAGCTGGGAAGTGGAGGAGTTATGCTAATATGAAGTAGACTTTCTTCCCATGAAGCTGCATAGGTTTTTTAAGAGTAATAATAAGGCTATTTCTGTCTGCCTAGTGGTATCATCTGCCCTATAATAACTATTAAGCAGTTTTTTTTACTTATTTTATACTCTGTGATTGTTCTGTTGGACTTATTTGGCTTGGTACATGCCGGGATGGAGGAAGCCACAACTGTGCTGAAACTACTGACATCTCAGGCAGTGAATATCCACTGCAAACTCAGGATGCTAGCTAGAATGGTTAATAAAATCCAAAAGAAAGTCTCTACCCTTGGAACAGATCCTCTGGCCCATCAAAAAAATGTCACCTGTATAGAGTCTTTGCTTAGTCTGCACACCAATCACTTGCAGGCGTCGTCTTCACAAGATGCATATCATGACTTCCATACATCCCAGTTACAAAGATAGTGAACTTGGAGAACAGGTTACAGCACAAGAACCTGATGCTTGTGTAGGTTCCTGAGTAGGAAAATGTGTGTAACAGATGAGTGTTCCTAAAGGGGTATGTAGAAAAGATTAGCAACGTAGAAGTTAAACACACAGAAACTGAAGTTATGAATTATCTGTAAAGCTGAGGATTTAGTGTGGTGAATCCAACACAAGCAATGTTGCATTGTCATGGAATTACAGATCCTTAGATTAAGGAGCAGATGATTAACAACATGATGATGTTCTAGTGCCTTATTTAGGAGACAGGTGCAAAAGTCCAGCTGAAGCTGCACAGTAAAGGGAAAGAGCAAGCAGTGGCAACTTCAACTCTGTTAATATTGCAGAGTGATGGGCCAAATGATTCCCCAATGGAGGAGCAGCATCTAAAACAGGGTGCATCTAAGAGGATATATCATAGAAAGCTTATTTGAAACTTTCTATAGATTACTCATAGGAAACAGCAAAAAAGACGCTATCAATCCAGATGAAAATGATTTAAGGGAAGAACTGCTTGATTTAATAGAGATGGATAGACACATTACGACAGATACAAGAAACAGTAATGAAAGCAGAATCCGGTACAATAAAAGGCTGTCCAAAAATCAGGCAGTACTTGCAAGATAAAAGCCCAAGCAGTAAATCTGGTGTAAAAGTTTTAATGTCCAAGATTAAAAGCAATCCAACATGACTGAAAACGATAAAACAAAGAGTACTTCCATATATCAAAGGTTGAGCGCTTTCATCTCCCCAACCGGAGACTTCTTCAGAACAAGTAAAAATAAGTCAAGCTCCATTTTATACAAAACATATTAATTCAATTAATTCATTAACCAATTAAATATGCAAAACTACATAAGCATACAAGTGAAACCTGAAACAAACTGTTTGCTTTCATAAAATTTCTGCATGGTGCTGC
This sequence comes from Protopterus annectens, assembly GCF_019279795.1. Lineage (NCBI taxonomy): Eukaryota > Metazoa > Chordata > Ceratodontiformes > Protopteridae > Protopterus > Protopterus annectens. The sequence goes on along the minus strand of NC_056731.1, from coordinate 292,863,605 downwards.
TGCATGCACAAACACACCTTCTCTCATTTTTATTATTATTTTTCAAATTCCAATGACAGAAAGATGCTTCAAAACATGCATAATGCGTAATGCATGGTGTTGAGGAAAAAATACATGATGTTAAAAGACAGTTAAATTTAATTTAGTTTGGGAGAGTGAATGCACAAAATCCATACTGTGTTTACATTTCAAGTAAATATACATACCCAATGTATATTTATTTGGTACTTGCTTGTGTTTAAAATGTAATAAATAAATACATGATTTCCATAATTTCTCTCTCTATTTATGTGTACGTGTGTATATATGAATGTGCAACCACCCCTACCCAACTTTACTTAAATAAAAATTCCATGGCTGAGTTAATCATTAAAGTGCTATGCAACTACTATAAATACCAGAAAGTATATATACTTGGGAGTATTCGATGTGTAATAATAATTATTAATGAGTAAACAAGTGAATAAAAAATATACAAAGTGTATGTTAAAATCTAAAATGTCAATAAATAACTATTATTAATTGATATAAATATAAATATACATGCACTTAATAATATAAATATTTTAACATATAATATGAAATAATAAATATAAATATAAATATGTATTGTGTGTTATAAAATGTTGAAATATAATTAAAATTAGTTGTTCGCAGTTTGTAAAAACATTGCTATGCATTGATTAAATAAAATAAAATAAAACTGTAACCCACATGTTTTCCATCATATTATTGTCCACTCTTTTTTTATTTTTGGATCTGTAGCTAGGATCTTGAGTGCTGGTGTGATAGAGATATGGTCATTTAATCCTTTTCCACAGCTTGCATCCAGTCGTAGTTGCCATATCATTTCTCTGTATTCAATTTTAGTTTCCCAGTCACCTCCTCTTTCAGGGTATTGCACCACCTCTAGTACCCAAAATTTGAAGTCGGCCCTTTCACACCTAATAGCATGCCTGTATAATGCATTATTCTCATTATGTCTATTTATATCCCGAATGTGTTCATATATCCTGTTTCTCTGTTTGAAAGAAATGAACCACTAGTCGAGGGTACCAGTAGGAAATATGGAACCCACAAATGCGGTAGATGTGCACAATGTTCTTACATCTACAATAAGAAGGAGGTTAAAATCGCAAGTATTCCTCAGAGGCTAGTAGCTAGAAACTATAGTAGTTGTTATACAAATGGAATAATATATCTGGTGATTTGCACGGCTTGTGAGAGTTTTTACGTAGGAAAAACTGAGAGGTTGTTGAGAAACAGGATATATGAACACATTCGGGATATAATTAGACATAATGAGAATAATGCATTATACAGGCATGCTATTAGGTGTGAAAGGGCCGACTTCAAATTTTGGCTACTAGAGGTGGTGCAATACCCTGAAAGAGGAGGTGACTGGGAAACTAAAATTGAATACAGAGAAATGATATGGCAACTACGGCTGGATGCAAGCTGTGGAAAAGGATTAAATGACCATATCTCTATCACACCAGCACTCAAGATCCTAGCTACAGATCCAAAAATAAAAAAGAGTGGACAATAATATGATGGAAAACATGTGGGTTACAGTTTTATTTTATTTTATTTAATCAATGCATAGCAATGTTTTTACAAACTGCGAACAACTAATTTTAATTATATTTCAACATTTTATAACACACAATACATATTTATATTTATATTTATATTTATTATTTCATATTATATGTTAAAATATTTATATTATTAAGTGCATGTATATTTATATTTATATCAATTAATAATAGTTATGTATTGACATTTTAGATTTTAACATACACTTTGTATATTTTTTATTCAATTGTTTACTCATTAATAATTATTATTACACATTGAATACTCCCAAGTATATATACTTTCTGGTATTTATAGTAGTTGCATAGCACTTTAATGATTAACTCAGCCATGGAATTTTTATTTAAGTAAAGTTGGGTAGGGGTGGTTGCACATTCATATATACACACGTACACATAAATAGAGAGAAATTACGGAAATCATGTATTTATTTATTACATTTTAAACACAAGCAAGTACCAAATAAATATACATTGGGTATGTATATTTACTTGAAATGTAAACACAGTATGGATTTTGTGCATTCACTCTCCCAAACTAAATTAAATTTAACTGTCTTTTGACATCATGTATTTTTTCCTCAACACCATGCATTATGCATTATGCATGTCTTGAAGCATCTTTCTGTCATTGGAATTTGAAAAATAATAATAAAAATGAGAGAAGGTGTGTTTGTGCATGCAGCAGCACCATGCAGAAATTTTATGAAAGCAAACAGTTTGTTTCAGGTTTCACTTGTATGCTTATGTAGTTTTGCATATTTAATTGGTTAATGAATTAATTGAATTAATATGTTTTGTATAAAATGGAGCTTGACTTATTTTTACTTGTTCTGAAGAAGTCTCCGGTTGGGGAGATGAAAGCGCTCAACCTTTGATATATGGAAGTACTCTTTGTTTTATCGTTTTCAGTCGTGTTGGATTGCTTTTAATCTTGGACATTAAAACTTTTACACCAGATTTACTGCTTGGGCTTTTATCTTGCAAGTACTGCCTGATTTTTGGACAGCCTTTTATTGTACCGGATTCTGCTTTCATTACTGTGTGGGTATTCTATTCATTTGCGTGGTTACAAGATACAAGAAACAGATTACAGTAAATAAATAAGACCCAAAATGCTAGAAGATTGGTTGGTAAAACAGATTAATACAGTAATCAGGACTATTAAGAGAAATTCATGTGATATAACAGAAATAAATAGACTACAGTGGATATAAATAGTTTACAAACCCCTGTTAAAATGCCAGGTTTTTGTGATCTAAAAAAATGAGACCACAATAAATCATTTCAAAACTTTTCTCACCTTTAATGTGACATAATCTGTACAATTCAATTGAAGAACAAACAAATATGTTAGGGGAAAATATAAAAAATAAAAAACGTACAATAACCTGGTTGCATAAGTGTGCACACCCTTAAACTAATACTTTGTTGAAGCACCTTTTGATTTAATTACAGCATTCAGCCTTCTTGGGTACACACCTGCCATGAATTAAAGTGTTAAATAAAATCAAGAATTCAATACACAGGAGGTTCAGATACAAAAGTTTACTAGTGTACACCAGGAGGCAAAAAATGTACAAGTACAGAATTTTGTCTGACATGAAACAGGAAGCACACAATTTTATATAGGTTTAACATTCAAGCTATGCCCACCTTACTGACGTGATATGTCACAGGGCATCTACATCACTTTAGCTTACAGTCTTCTATTCATTAAATCTGCTGATGCTGTATATTTTAAAAAACTTTTCCTCTGGTTACAATACGGCCTTGCTATCCAGCTGGTCAGACATAATGTCTTTCTGTAAAGTCACCTCTTCAAGGTTTCATATCAGTTCGAATACAATAGTAGATTCAGTCTTTTAATACACGTCTTTGTTCTCTGTTACACTTTCTCACACAGCTGTGTGTTATCTCAATAATACATATACAAGGCCAAATCATCCCAGCAGGAAAGAGCAGAAGATTTCATTATTTCACACATTTAATTTCCTGACCCAGCAGATAATCACTTGTAAAAAGCATAAATATTAAAACTTGCTAAGCTAGCATTCTGCCAGGGTCGAAGGTCAGCTTTGCTTCAAGCCACACTGCAGTTTCAAAACTACTTCACATTTAAACATGAATTAATCCTCTCTACTATATGATTAATAGAATAAAATGCATTATATACTACTTTGCTTTTTAAACTAGCATTTCTCATGTATTCAAATACACATTTTTCTAACATTTTCCCCCCTATTAATACTTTTTATTCTATTTTGAAGTATGCATAGTGTCATTTCATCTCCCAACTTCTTCCACTTAGGATTTTCAGCTAGGTGAGTCATTCAATATACTTCAGAAAAAATGTCATCTGAGATCAATCTTTCATTCTCAATATCTTGGTACAAAGTTTCAGTAACAGATACATCAATAAAATCTTTGATTAATCTTTTCATGCAGGGAATTCCACAGTAAACACATGCTCCTATTAGGAGTATACCCACACAAATGGCAATCAGAATATGCATTAGGATGGAACCCCACCCCCCAAATAGATTCTGGAAAAAGTCCGTCAGTGGTTTTGGGCCTGGTTCAGTCATGGCTGATACTTGCTGAATTACCTCTAGGTGATTATTGATTTCATGCCTGATATCTGGTATGTACGCACAGCATTCTTCTTTGATAAGCGTGCATGTACCACCTCTCGCCACTAGGGTGAAGTCAAGAGCCATTCGATTTTGTAACACAACAGTTCTCATTGCATTCAGTTCATCAGTCACCAGTTCTAGGGCAGAAAAAGTTGCATTACTCATTACTTCGAGAAGTTTCGACAACTTCCTCAGCTCCCAGATCGATTTGACTGCTCCATAGGCTGGGAATATTCCTGCCCAGGATATAACACTGTCACTCAAGTCCATATGAGTCAATTTGCTTTTATCTTTCACGGCATTATGATTTTTCCAGCCAGCTTCGATCTTTCCGACTAGATTCACAGGTTTTTTTAACTGGACCTTCAGGTTTTCGAGCTGCTTCTCTCACGCTTCGTATCTTACCCAAAGGTAATTCTGCAGTATGTCTTATTGCCGGAACCAAATAACCCAAAAAACAACTGCCGGACCAATTCTCAGGTAACCATTTATATGCCTTTTTGCCACAAATAAAATAACAGTTTTCTACTTTAGTACTAATACGCATCAGCACTGCATGAAACATTTTCTGATCTATAACTGACAATTGTTTAAACAAAACTGGATTTTTGCGAATGTCATTCATAGTTGTTTTCAATGAGTTCAAATACGAGTCATAATTAGTATTGCAAAAAGTATTGCCATTACCATTCTTAATATAACATTGGTAAGATATGGTTATATTACAATTGCTCCAGCCCACCTGGAGGGTGTCATTTTTATAAAAACATACAACTCCTTTTTGTGTGACAGGTAAAAATAAAGCTATTTTGTCCTCTGATCTCACAGTTCCTGTATTGAAAATAAATTCTCCCAAGTCTCATTTATCCCCAAAGGGACAGCGGACATTATCAGTCCTCCATATGCTGTTGGTATAGCTGTACAAACCCAGCAATTTAAAATGTTCATAGTCTCTGCATATACACGTTTCATGGCTAGGTATGTGTTAAAATTTGGATGCCAGTCTATAGACGTTTCATCACGCCTTCCCACTTTCACTTGTGTGGTTGTGTGTAGGATAAACCACAACAAGAGGAAAATTGTCACAATTACAGTCAATAAATGTACACTCAACAAAATGATTATGCAACATCTCTGGGGTTGATCTAAATTTCTATTCGCTTTGTTTTTGGCCATCTCGGTCTGGTTGTGTATCAGTCACAAAGTTTTTATCAAGTTGAAAGTTCTTTTCCTGTTTACAATGTGTGAAATGAACCCAGGACGTCCTCTCGGCCACTCTAACTGCAGTAGGCATTGCCAACAGAACCTGGTATGGTCCCTCCCACTTTGGACTCGCCCAATTCTTCCTTTTCGTCACTTTCAGCCAAACGTATGTCCCAGGGGCCAAGACTGCTTCCACCGGTCTGGTCTGTTCCTTATCTGAAAAAGAGTTAAACTGCAAAACAGATTTATTTGTTAACAGTTTCCTCATATAACTAGCTAATGAACTGTCAGCCTCTTGCTCTGCAGGCATGAGAGCTTTCCACTGAGGCACATAATATGCTCTCCCAAAAACCATTTCAAAGGGAGTCAAACCCTTTACATTTGGAACCATTCTCATACTCAGCAGTGCCAAAGGCAGACAGTATATCCAATTCTTTTGGGTCTCCTCTACTAGCTTCCTAAGCTTATTTTTGAGGGTACCATTGTACCTTTCCACCAGTCCTGCTGACTGTGGGTGGTAGGCACAATGGTTCTTTAAGGAGATACCAAAAAATCTCCCAAGTTGCTGAATTGTCTGATTCACGAAATGAGTGCCGTTGTCACTATAAATCCTTTCCGGAATGCCAAATCTAGGGATTATCTCTTTTATCAGGGCTTTCGCCACTGTTGCTGCATCCGGGTTTTTGGTTGGAAAAGCTTCTACCCATTTAGAAAACATGTCTACAATAACTAAACAAAACATTTTACCTTCACACTTATTCAATTCTATGAAATCCATACAAATAGTATGGAACGGGTATGGTGGTATAGGAAAACTTCCTTGCTTGGTTTTAAATGCTCCTTGTGCATGGTGCTTGTTACAAGTATGACAAGCTGCACAAAATTTTTGTGTATAATTTGTGAATCCGTATGTTTGGAATATTCGGTTTACTAACTGTACCATCCCCCCTTTTGAGACATGGCACTGCCCATGGCTCAACAAAGCTGCATATCTAAATAAATTAGACGGCAATATCGTTTTTCTCTCTTTGGAAATGTACAGTCCATTCTCAAGAATTGCACCTCGTTTTACCCATTTTTGTTTTTCTGCTTTTGTAGTAAGCGTCTGCATTGTTTTTAACATGTCTAAATCTAAAATCTCAGAGGGTTGTAATTCCTCATTCAAAAGTAAAGTTTCTGAGTCTGAGGCTGCTTGCTTTGCAGCTGCATCAGCTCGTGCATTGCCTTTTGAAATCTTATCCTGCTGTTTCGTATGAGCTACACATTTACAAATAGCTACTTTGGTAGGTAACTGAATAGATTCTAATAATTCCAAAATAAATTGCGCATGATTAATAGATTTTCCACTAGATGTTATCATTCCTCTATTTTTCCATTGTTGTGCAAATACATGTACTGTAGAAAAAGCATACTGACTATCAGTATATATGTTCACACACTTGTTTTTTGCTAAAGTACATGTCCTCGTCAAAGCTATCAATTCTGCTGCTTGTGCAGATAAGTTGTGTGGTAAGGATTGAGCTTCTAAAATTTCAGTGTCTGTAACTACTGCATACCCTACCAGATTCTTCCCTGTAGGACCCCTTCTGCATGAGCCGTCCACGTAATATGTCACCTTGGCATTATCCAAGGGCATATCTGTGAGATCTTGTCTAGGTAAAGCTAACTGTTCAATTTCCTGCAGGCAGCTGTGTGATGTGCCCTCCGCAGGAGTTGGAAGTAATGTTGATGGATTCAATGTCGTACATCGTTCAATTGTCATATGAGGTTGGCTCAGCAGTATAGTCATACATGAAAGATGTCTAGCAGGGGACAGGTATGCCACTTTTTCTTGCAGTAAAATTATTGCAACTGCATGAGGCACTCTCAGTGTGAGAGGGTGGAATAATACCACTGAGGCCAAAGCCTGTACTGCCATTGTAGCTGCAACTACTGCTTGTACACAGTGATGCAAAGATCGCGCCACTGGATCTAACTGTGATGAATAATAGGCTATGGGGCGTTGCTTATCCCCATGTTGTTGCATCAATACTGATGTCATATATCCTTGCTTACAATCTACGGTCTGAAAGAATCGTTTATGATAATTTGGAAGTCATAAAACTAATGAAGAAGCTATCAACTGCTTCAACCTGCAGAAAGGCGTTTCTGCTTCAGGTGTCCATTGTAAGATATCTTGTGCTGCCATTGGTGTCTTATATATCAAGTCAGTCAGTGGAGCAGATTCCAAAGCATAATTTGGTATCCAGCTCCAACAAAAATTTGTTGTACCTAAGAAAGACATAATTTCTTTCTTGGTTGTTGGTTTGGGTGCTTGCAAGATTGCTGTTTTACTTTCCTCGTCTAATATTCTACCTTCATTGGATATTACATATCCTAGGTATCTAACTTGTTTTCTCCAAAGTTGTAACTTACTTTTGTTTACTTTGTGTCCTTGTGTTGCTAAAAATTTCAGTAATGCTACAGTATCCTTCCTGCACTATTGCTGGGTGAGGGCTGCTAGCAAGATGTCATCTAGATAAAGTAGAATTTGACTACCTCCTGGTGGGGTAAACCCTGCCAGGTTGCTAGCCATTTCTTGTGCAAATATTGTTGGGCTCTCACAATATCCCTGTGGTAGTCGAGTATACGTATACCTTTTACCCTGAAATGTAAATGCAAACCAATATTGACTATCAGGATGTATAGGTATTGAAAAGAAAGCATTGCTAATATTTACCACAGAGAAATACATCTGTTGCATTTCTAAATCGTTTAACAAAGTATGTGGGTCTGGCACCGTAGGTGCTCTAGGTATTACTGCATTATTTACAGCTTGTAAATCTTCTACCATCCGCCATTCCCCGTTTGCCTTTTTAACAGGAAATAGGGGTGTATTACATGGTGAATCAGGAGATTCTACCAGTACTCCTTCTTTGAGTAATGCTGCTATTATAGGCTTAATTCCTATTTCATCCTTTCTCAAAGGGTATTGTCTTTTCTGTGGTCTAAATGCTGACTTTGGGGTTATTGTAACTGGTCCTGCTGTTCGAATAAGTCCTACGTCTGACTTGCCTGTTGACCAAAGAGTTGTTGAAATTTCACATAAGGCCTTTTCTTCTTCTTCTAATAAGAACGCTAATCAGCTGTCCTCACTAGATTGCAAGTGTACAGCTGGATGTGTCTGTGTTAACCAATTCAATTTTTGTTTTTGTATCCCTTGTTCTGATAGTTCTAAATCAGTCTGTTTTTCCCATCTTGTTACTTTTTCTCCTAAGTCTGCCCATTTGACACTTTTGTTCTTTGTCAAGCTGACATGTGGTAACCGATTTGATCTATACAATGCAAGGAATTCTTGAGGTAACGAACAGCTAACTACACTGTTCCCCTCAGTATCCCAGTACAAAGTACGCAAAACCAATCTAGTTGCACGATTTCTAAACAATTCTTGCTCATACACTCTATTAGGTCCTGGTGTAGTACAATAGTATAGAGTACAGTGTAACAAATGCTGTCGATCAGTGTCAAGGGAGGGGGCTTTACTGATGGCTACGTTCATCAGTTCCTCGGTTACTGCCCCTGGACCAGTCGTGACTAGGTCCTGGCTGTACCAGTAAAAAGTTTCACCCTCCGATCGCACTACAAAGGTATCCATTTGTCTCTATGCCTCCATACCTTGTACAGTTGGAACTACTGCTATGCCAAATATTTGCATAAGGTCTCTGCCCAATAGATTTACTGGACACTTTGCAGAAACAACAATTTTACTTCTCTGGGTCATACCTGAAACAGGGTCAGTTATCATGGGAAAGTGGTTTCCTATATAGCTGTCCATTTGCTGCTTTCACTAGTATATAATCAGGTGATTCAGAATGTTCTGGTAACTTGGAGGGGTGTATCAAAGTCCGTGACGATCCTGAGTCACACAGGAATTTGACTTCCCTTCCCTCCACCAGAAGTGTAACTTCCGGTTTCATATCTGCTAAGTAAAGCTCTAAACTCAATAATGCTAAGTCCAAAATTTCATTTTCTTCATCCTCCATATCTACTTGCACTTCCTCTACTCCTTCTATCACATTTACATTTGTTTTTTGTCTATTAACTTTTCCTGATGATTTCTGACTTTCACATGATGTATCCTCACTATCATATAGTCAGTCCTCATCTCACTTATCTTCTGTAATTACCTTTTTGTTTTGCTTACAATCCCTTGCTAGATGTCCCTTTTTCCCGCACTTGAAGCATTCACCTCTCTTTTTTCTCTCTTCAAAATCTTCTGATCATTTGTCAGACTGTTTGTCTCCCTGGGTATTTTTCTTGCCCTTTTTACCTGACTGTAATACAAATACTTCAGCTCCGTCTTCAGCAGTGAAGACTTGCGCCTTCTTTTTCTTTTTACTATTAAAATGTCTTTCAGCATGTCTAGCGTATTCAAGTAAGGCTTGTAGCCTCCCTGTTCGATGGTCTATCATATGCTTCGTAATGAAGCTACTAATAGGTGCAATGCAACCTTTCAAAAATGCATTTTTCAATTGTTGTTCATACGGGGAATCATTCGTTTGGTTCTCAGGAACCGACATACCGCTATGATTATTAAAACATTCTAATAATCTAGCATAGTACCCATCTAATGTCTCATTTTCCTGTTGTATGCATTGATTAATGCAAGTCCAGTCTGCTCTAGGTTTCCATTTCTCAGAGATTCAGTCTGTTAGACCTTTCACTCTGTTATCTAACTCTGCGTCACTATGTGGGAATGGTCTAAGCTCTACATTATGAGGATTCCAGGTGCCACAAATCATGTGCCAATCTGGACCTATAATTTGTCTTACTACTTTTTCTACTTCTTCCCCATTCAAGTGGTAACTCAACCTCATGCCTTGTAAATCTTCTAAAAATTTTGTAAAATTAACTTTCGGATGGGGGATTCCCTCAGTAGCCTTCCGGATATCTTCTGGTGTCCATGGTTTGTATACTAAGAGTGTTGGGTTTTGCCCTTCCTGTCCTGCCTGAGGATTTGGAACTTCTATAAGTGGGCATATTTCTTCCTCACTCTCATCCTGTAGATTTCTCTCTATTTGGTATGATTCTGTGTCCCTATGTGTTTTACGTGTTCGGGACCTAGTCTCAATAGGATCTCTAACAAATGGTTGTGGTCTTGCTGAAACTTCAGGATAACGCGGAGGCAGACCAGCCTGTCCACTCGCTTCATATCCTGACAAGGGTAAGGGAGGGGGCAAGGGAGGATGAGGAGCTGTTGCTATTACCAAGTTATTATCCTCTTTGTCTAAAAATAATGTTTTTGAATTTTTAAGCTTCTGTTCTCTACGATTTGCTTCCTCAATCCACCTGTGTGCTTGAGGAATGCCTAGTTGGCGTTGCTTTTTTGCCTGACCTCCCGCATCAGATTTAAGCTGTTTAAGGAGTTTAACTAGTGAAGTTTTATCTAGTTTACCATCAAATTCATATTTGTTAACCCATTTCGTATAATACCTAACGTTATCGGAACGTTGTGATTGCATGTATTTTGCGTCTTCAGTTAGGGGCGGATCTCGCGATGTTTTAGTGCACTGATTACCCATGTCAAAGAAAATGTTACGTAACCCTTTTTTATCACGTGATATCAAATTCTCAGTTCCTGTTTGCAGTGTATCTAGAATGACTGCCTACCTTATTATGTTACCCTGATCTATGACCAAATATACAGTACTTCCTCTTGTCCCTTGATCTGCAAAACAAATCTTGACAACAATATACTATAACCTAGTCCCTGATCTAAAACAGAAAAAATGCAGATTCTTCCTACCTGAGCCTCTGGTATTGAACTGTCCAATGTCCACTCTTCAGCCACAGATCAGAAAGTGGCCAGCCTCTTTAAACGACAATTCAGTCGGAGGTCTTTCCACCCAAGAAGAACCATTTCGGTAACTTCTCCTACGCTGTATTCGACCACCGGTAGAGTCTGATCTGCAGCTGTCTCAGGGAATTTTCTGGTTGAGAAGGACCAAACTGTTAAATAAAATCAAGAATTCAATACACAGGAGGTTCAGATTCAAAAGTTTACTAGTGTACACCAGGAGGCAAAAAACATACAAGTACAGAATTTTGTCTGACATGAAACAGGAAGCACACAATTTTATATAGGTTTAACATTCAAGCTATGCCCACCTTACTGACATGATATGTCACAGGGCATCTACATCACTTTAGCTTACAGTCTTCTATTCATTAAATCTGCTGATGCTGTATATTTTAAAAAACTTTTCCTCTGGTTACAATACGGCCTTGCTATGCAGCTGGTCAGACATAATGTCTTTCTGTAAAGTTACCTCTTCAAGGTTTCATATCAGTTCGAATACAATAGTAGATTCAGTCTTTTAATACACGTCTTTGTTCTCTGTTACACTTTCTCACACAGCTGTGTGTTATCTCAATAATACATATACAAGGCCAAATCATCCCAGCAGGAAAAAGCAGAAGATTTCATTATTTCACACATTTAATTTCCTGACCCAGCCGATAATCACTTGTAAAAAGCATAAACATTAAAACTTGCTAAGCTAGCATTCTGCCAGGGTCGAAGGTCAGCTTTGCTTCAAGCCACACTGCAGTTTCAAAACTACTTCACATTTAAACATGAATTAATCCTCTCTGCTATATGATTAATAGAATAAAATGCATTATATACTACTTTGCTTTTTAAACTAGCATTTCTCATGTATTCAAATACACATTTTTCTAACATAAAGAGACTCTGATTAACCCCAAATAAAGTTCAGCTGTCCTTGTAGGATTTTCCTGACATTTACTCAGTTGCCTGCTACACCAAAAGCCATGGTTCACAGAGGGCTTACAAAGCATCAAAGGGATCTCATTGTTAAAAGGTATCAGTCAGGAGGAGGGTACAAAACAAATTTCCACAGCATTGGCTATACCATAGAACACAGTGAAGACAGTCATCAAAAAGTGGAGAAAATATGATACAACAGTGACATTGCAAAGAACTGGACGTCCCTCCAAAATTGATGAAAAGACGAGATGAAAACTGGTCAGGGAGGCTGCAAAGACACCCACAGCAACACTGAAGGAGCTGCAGGAATTTCTGGCAAGTACTGGTCGTGTTCTACATGTAAAAACAATCTCCTGTATTCTCCACATGTGTGGGCTATAGAGTAGGGTTGCAAGATGGAAGTTTTTTCTTACACAGAAAAAGATCCAGGCCCAGCTAAAATTTGCAAAACAATACATCAAGTCTCCCAAAAGCATGTGGAAAAAATGTGTAGGTCTAATGAGACCAAGGTTGAACCTTTTGGCCACAATTTCAAAAGGTACATTTGGTGCAAAAACAACACTTTGCATCACCAAAAGAGCACTAGCCCCACAGTGAAGCATGGTGGTGGCAGTATCATGCTTTGGGGTTGCTTTTCTTCAGCTGGAACTGGAGCTTTAGTCAAGGTGGAGGGAATTATGAACAGTTCCAAATGCCAGTCACCTTTGGCTCAAAACCTTCAGGTGTCTTCTAGAAAGCTGAAGGTGAAGAGAAATTTCACCTTTCAACACAGCAATGACCCCAAGCATACATCCAAATCAACAAATGAATGGCTTCACCAGAACAAAATTAAAGTTTTGGAATGGCCCAGCCAGAGCCCAGACCTAAATCCAATAGAAAATCTGTGGGATGACCTGAAGAGGGCTGTGCACAAGAAATGCCCTTGCAATTTGACAAATTTGAAAAGCTTTTGAAAGGAAGAGTGAGCAAATATTGCCAAAACAAGATGTGCCATGCTAATAGACTCCTACCCAAGAAGACTGAATGCTGTAATTAAATCAAAAGGTGCTTCAAAAAGTATTAATTTAAGGGTGTGCACACTTATGCAACCAGCTTATTTTATGTTTTTTATCTTTTATATTTTTCCCCTAACAGATTTGTTTGTTTTTTCAATTGATTTGTACAGGTTATAGGTCACATTAAAGGTCGGAAAAGTTTTGAAATTATTTATTGTGGTCTCATTTTTTTTATAAACTTCACTGACATACACCAAAAAACAGATAAGAAAATGCCAGTATATGACTGAAGCAAGAAAACTGCCACTACCTTGTATTTTACGCGTTTCGTCCACTTTAATGATCATGAACTTCATCAGAAATGTCATCCCCACATTTTAAATCATTTAAATAATAAATAGAATATCTCATGTGATCTGAAAGACCAATAGAATGTGTAAAACACTTGATGAGTTGTTTCAAATACAATATATAAAATAATTTTTCACCTTTCTTTTAAAAACACCTATGTTTAAATGTTTTCATACTAGAAAGTATAAATTTTCTAAAAATACATATATTTATATCTATATCATTGATGAAAAATATGTATATTTGTGTGTAATATGTATAACTATGACCTTTGTGCTTGTAAAAAGCACTTTATATTAATCGTATCATTCAGTCCAGGAAGCTGATCTGCATTAAATAAAATGATAATGAAAGCGGACAAAGGAGGTACCATTGTTATTATGAAGTCAGCAGACTTTAGTATAGCAATGAACTCTTTGTTGAGTGACCACAACATATATGTGTTACTAACTCAAAGTTTTCTTTAATGCATTTGTTTCTAAGTGAACCTTACTGTTAGGCTGCAAGCAGGACATTTAAAAGGGCAACTAATAAGCTGTTTTCACATCCTTGATCCCTACAAGTAATTGTAACTTGAAAATGAACACTTGTATAAAGTCAGAAAATATATTGCCTGCTACCTATTGATACTGTGTAATATAACATTTAGATGCACTGTGAGAGTACTATCTTTTCATGTCATTAATCACATTTTTTATGATTTAAACAGTAAAAGCTTATGATGGGCATTGGCACGTACTTGTTTAGCCTATGTAAAACACATGGACTTGGTCACATGGCAAACCTATGCATGGAAAAAAAATAAAATGGTTTTAAATCTGAACTAACTTAACTGTGTGTGTACTTGGTATTATGAGGAAACCTACATTAATCCAGGGACTGAAATGTTTTGTCACACTTCCCAGTTTGACATTTAACTTACAAAAATACCAAATCATGTCACCTCACAATATTAGCCACAGAACCCAAGTAAACAGGATGCGTGTGAATGATTTCCTAGCCACACATACTTACCTTACCTTCTCTCTTAATGGAACGGCTATTTTAAATTCTGTGTACAAGTGTGGAATGACTTTACATCCACGGTGGTGTGCGTGCAACATGCATGGTCTCCTTAAAGGAGAAGATGCCACCACTGTGATGTTAAGAAAGTTTTTTTTTTATTAGTATTTAAGCCTTCTATCCAGATTGAGCCCCCTGAGCCATGGGGCCCTAGGCGACTGCCTATGTAGCCTACTGCTGGATCCGGTTCTGAGAAGCACCAAACTATAAAGCAGTTAAGACAAGACGTATCACTGTCAGAAGAATAAAGAAAAGGAAACAAAATACTTAGATGTGATAAAAAGCAATGCACATTATTAAAACATCTCAAGATTTATCATATACTATTGCCAGTTAAATAAAAATATCAGCACAGACAAAAAAACTTAGAAGGCAAGCAGGTAAATATAAAAGAAAAGTACAAAATATGCAATTTATAGATTACTCAAAAAGATTTTATAGAGAACAGGGAAAACAGGAATAGAGAAATAAAAAATAAATAGGCACATTTTGGAGAAGTAATTGTGAAGACCCTGTTGAACATAATGATGCTGAATGAACAGAAGAATTAAAAGAAACAGTAAGGAGTTATAAAGTAGAGGATATGAAATGGAATGAAATATAGGTCAGAGAAACTGAGACAAAATTAAGAAAAGCTCCTAAATGGAAACCTCCAGGCCCAGATACAGTACCTAATTTTCTGGCAAAAGCATTAACATCTTTACACAAAGATTTATCTCTGAGGAAGAATTGCTAATATGCAGATCCCAGACAGACTCCAAACTCATTAATAACAGGAAAAACAGTACTGCTCCTTGAGAGTGAACCTGCTAGCCATCCTAAAAACTATAAACCAATAACTTGCCTCCTGACAGTGTACAAGTTATGTACTGAAAATGATACAAAGTGTATAGTCATTTAAAATTCATGGCACTAGAGCAAAGGGGTAACGAAAGTCATATGAAACAAAGTACAGCATGGATAAATTACATTTGACAGTATCCCACATTCATGGATAAAGGCATTCTTACAGATGTTTAAGATAACAAGATAAGGGTGGGAGGGTGGCGTAATGGTTAAGGTGTTGACCTTAGAAGCACAAGGTGCAGGGTTTGATTCTCACAGGGGGTAATTGGCTAGGCTTAAAAATGGTCCATGAGGACAGCTAGCCTAGTAATAATCTATGAATCTATGAAACACCCTACATTGGTCAATTACAGTATAGTGACCATGAAATGGTGGCAAACTGCTTTGCAGTTGAGACATGACAAAGGAAAAATTATTGTCCCAGGAATAAACATTCAAAGGCAGGTATTCGAGGATGATTCTCTATCACCACTACGATTTTGTCTTGCTCTTAACCCATTAAGCTGTTGTCTTAACAGATTAAACTATGGTTGTTATTTGGCTCCCAGAAACAAACCTTTAAAGACATCTCAGTTACATTTTGCGGATGACTTAAAATTGTATAGTTCATCAGATAAATTCAAAGCACAGCTACAAATGGTTAAGACTTTCTCAGATGGTATAAGAATGTCATTTGGTTTTGATAAATGTGCAAAAGTAACATTTAAAACAGAAAAGCTGCAGCACCAAGAAAATATCAATATGTGACATAATGTGATATAAAAAAATTGAACAGGAGGGAGTGTATAAATATTTGGGAAAAGATGAAGGATCAGCAATAAAATGTGAACATTTGACAATAAAACTCAGTAAAGAATATTTCAGAAGACTAAACCTAGCAATGAAAACTGTCTTGACATCTAGGAATAGAATCCAAGCTATAAACCAGGTTGTTCTTTCTGTTCTAACTTGCAGTTTTGAGATGATTGACTGGGTCCAAAAAGTATTGGATTAGTTGGACAGCAACACAAGAAACATGAGTCACATTTGTCAAATGATATAGAAAAATCAGTGTATACCAAGATCATTTTATTCCTTGCTCTGAACGAAGTATGGGCCTCCTCGAAATTGATTACATATATAGATCTGCAACTGTGAGACTGCATTTATATCTGCTGACCTCATCAGATCCAAACATAGTGCATGTTTTAAAACATGAGAAAAAGAAGTCTAAGATGACATCTGTGCTTAGTTTAGAAGAAGTGTTTTGGTGTGAAATGGGAATGGAAATCAAACTAGAAGAAGACAAAAATTGCACAGCAACTGAATGTCAGAAAACAAAAGAAGATATATTAGGAAAGAAAATTGGAAAATCCATAAAGAAATCCATAAATCCCCATTTATTCAGCCCTTTACTCAGTCCTCATTACGTTAATCTCTGGGTATAATGTCTCCTTTGTCATGTATCTGTCCAGACACATGCAACAACTGGAATGCCCACAGAGATATCTTACTAGAAGGATACAAGGCCTAAATGATATGTCCTACATGGACCTAATCAAAGTCCTGTCACTATGCTCTGTATCCTGTATCTGCTAAGAGTGTGACCTGTGTCTAGCATACAAGACATCCTCTGACCCAGTGGAATGGATTCACTGCATTTCAGCAACTCAAATGGCATCAGAAATACTCACTAGAACTCTAAACCTCTTTGGCACTATCAACAGAACAGTTTGGAGGGACAGTTATATCTCACAGATGATACCACTGCTCTAGAACAGACCCTCCCATCCATGTAAAACTAAGTTCACCCCTGTCCATATTTGACATCAACTTGGATGTAGGGATAGGAAACAGAAAATGTAGCCAAGTACTGCCTCCTGTACTCCTAATGGATAGATGCAGCTCCTAAATGCTTTGTCTCATGCATAGGTCTCCTCAAATTACATATTGTATGATCCTAGTTATTTTCATTGGGTTAATATATAAGTATATACCATGGGATTGGTAAGACCAATCTACCATCAAATGGTTAGGTTAATTCGAGCACCAACAGGGAAATTGGGTAGGTTTAAAATGGTCCACAAGGGCCGCTAGCTTAGTACTTACTTATGAACCTATAAATATAGTGGCAAATACAAAGATCTTCTGGAACAACCTCACGTTGACCAAGATTCCACACAGAAATGGTTAGGGAGAGGTGAACTGAAACCAAAAGATGAAGGGTTACTAATGATGGCCCAGGATAGTAGACTATGTACATATTGGTTTGCAAAGTCCATTGAACATGTGGGAAAAACAGATAAATGTAGGTTCTGTAAAATAGAACTGGAAATAGTTGCACATCTTGTTGCGGCATGTGATACACTCATGGCAGAAGGCCTGTATAGTGAAAGGCACAGTAATAGGGCAGGACAGTTGCACTGGGTATTGTACAAACACTACAATATAGAAATAGCTGAGAAGCACTGGAGGCATGAACCACAAAGCATTACAGAAAATGATGAAGTTTATATCACATGGAATCACCCATTACCAGCAATTTAAAAAATAAACGCAAGAAATCAGATGTAGTAGTCCATGAAAAAAAGACAAAAGGATCATTGATCATTGAAATTGCTGCATCCAGTTTATAATGAATAAGGTGTCTACCTCACAGACACAAAGCACAGGGTTTGATTCTCACATTCTAATGAAACATTGACTAGGGTTACAATGGCCCACAAGGTTAGCTAGCCATACAGAGACACAAACTCATAAAATACCAGGATATGAAGTCAGAAATAAGAGCAATGAGGAAGAAGGATACCCAGACACTTCCAACAGTAGCAGTAGTAGGAGCAACAGGTCTAATAAAAAAAGAATTTACAGTCATACTTAGATATGCTACCAATATATGCAACTATGCTAAGAATACATGTAACTCCGTAAGCTAAGGAGTCAATTCTGGGCACACTGCAGTTGCTGAAAAGAGCACTTTTGGTTTACAGCAAAGACTGAAACAATACTAATTTCATGAACTTTAATTGTTCCCTGACTTAGAAATGCGGTCCATTCTCGTCATGCTAATAGAAACCCAAAAGAGTTGGAGAAATTAAACTGAGAGAATGTAAAGTCCATAATTTTGATCCTGCAGTGCCCCTGATCATAGAAGACTTACAGAGTTGTTTGGCCAGTTACTATTAAAGCCACCCCCAACCTGACACACAGTTTTTTTTGACTGCTGAATTATTTGGATAAATTGTGCATACTAACAGCAGTGAAAAAGGAGAAACATGTTTAAGGGGCACAGTCTGTATTTTTCAGGACTATGCATCTGTTACTGCTCAGAAGAGATGAAGTTTTGCTTATATGAGAAGTTTATATTTTAAAAATGACTTGCCTATATGCTTCCAGTATCCTGAAGTTTATTTCACTAGGCTTAAGAATAACTGGTATTCCTTTTCTACTCAAGGTGATGCTTTATTCTTTCTTAAGGACAAATTGCTTACTGAAATGTAATGAATGAAGTGTTGGAGTTATCTAACTCATATAGGAACAGTCAAGGTAATGTTTCAAAAATCATATGGAGATTTACAGGTCCTGCCAAGTGTGCAGGGTTGACTGTTGTATCTACTAAAGATTGGAGTGAGGTTACTTTGCTCATAATTCCACTTAGCCTGGAACAGCAGCAACTTTTCTGAAGCTGTGCCTTCCTTCAACAAGTATGGGGTCTTGCTGGAGAAGGAAGTTGGAAGTATGTCTAGAGGACATTGAGATTAAAAAGTCTAGTAATGTACATATATATCTAAATCTAAAAATGAAATTGTCTCCGTCAAGGCTAAAGTGAGTGGCAAAGGAAATGCAAAGCATATTGAAGGGGCAAAGTGTAACTTTAAGGATAAATAATGTAAATTCTGTGGATACTAGATATGTTTATGCATCCTCTAGATTGTTATGCATGCTTTACAAAACTCTTTATCATGCACTCTCAGAACCAATAGTGATCCAACAGTACTTTTTGTAGCAGTTTCTCCTGACTGGCAGCTCTTGGACCTTGATATTGTTGCTGTACATAGTGGAGCCAGCTGATCTGGAATGATGCTGTTAGGGACAAGTCAGGCTTTTAAATAGCACAGTTTAAACTATTTAGATTGTAACCTGCTACCTTCTTAATACTTCCTTCTTGAGTCTTTTTTTTTATTATTGGCTAGGAGTGTTATGTCATATGAAGTTTGTAAGTTCTGTACAAGTTTCTTTCAGTCAGTGTAAAGGGTCTTAATTCTCCAACAAATAGGAATATTTTGAAAGGTTGACTTTAAGTATCAGGGTTGGGAGGGTGGCCTAATGGTTAATGTGCTTGCCTTGCACACACAAGGTGCAGGGTTTGAGTCTCACAAGGGATAAGTGGCTAGGCTTAAAATGGCTCGCAAGGGCATTTAGCCTAGTACTAATCTATGAACCTATGAACCTAAGAATGTGGTATATATACAAGAATGGAAGATTGCTAATAGGCAAAGAACAAGCTTAAGATCATTTAGGAAAGTACTTAGTTTATATTTTATATTGTACTGCTAAGGCTAGAATTCTCTTTTTTGTAAACTCTGCAATAAGCTGGGTGGTCATAGAGAAAAAGACTAAAAATTCCAATTGTTTTCTTATAATTTTTAATTTGTATCGGTTTATCAATGACTTGTGTTTGCTAGAATCCCTTTTTGACTCACTCAGGGACAGACTACACTCAGTCACCTGCTGTTATCAAAGATTTAAACTTTCTCTTAAATTCTGTATTTGACTACATTTCTTCCATGGTGAAGAGAGAGAGAACATCTCAAAAAATTTTGGTCAAAGTTTATGAAGGAGTTTGGCATGTTTGGTGTGTGATAGATACAGCACTCAGATGGTAATTTCATACAATGCCTACTGAAACAATTCCAACCAGTTAAATTGTTTGCTACTCTTAAGGCATTTTGGGCTGCGGACCACTGGAAACAGGGATTCCTATGATGTCTTTAAATGCTCAGAAGACAGTTCACTGTATGTGTTCAGAGTTACAAATAACAACAGGGTCCTCCTCCCCATGGAGGTTAGGACCCTTAATCCTGAAGAGGTCCTGGTTTCAAATCCTGGCAAGTCCAGTGTTTGAGGCTGGAGGTTAGCATGATGGTTAAGGTGTTTGCCTCACAGACACAAAGGACAAGGTTTGATTCTCATCTTTGGAAGGAAAATTGGCTAGGCCTAAAATGGCCCACAAGGGCAGCTAGCCTAATACTTATCTGTAAGAGATTAGATTTAGGGCACGGTATTGATGAGGGGATTAAAACATTTCTTTGTGCAAACCTGATAGGTAGCTTCCCAGAAAGCTTGAAGAAGAAATGTGAGGTTTGTAAGTGATCAAGGACTTAGGTGTTTTAAAGTATTGATGTCCAGACTAAGAAACTAGGGGTGCTTATAGAGGCAACACAGAATCAATGCATACATACAAGATATAGAGAGATGAAGGTGATATGTGAATATAAGCAGTTTCATTTTCAACTAAACTGAAAGCTTACAGACAGAGCTCAATTATATTTGAAGAGATATGCTCTTCAGGATGGAAAGCAGGGAAACAAGGGGAAAGCTGTTGCTTAAATCTAGGTGTGCTAAGGTCAGAATAACATGCATTCAGACAATTTAAAACAAAAGAAACCTGTGAAGAATTTCTGAAGTACTATAGGGATTTACACCAGGATGCATTGGAGTATGAGGATGGATGGGAACAAGATGTAGACAAATTCCTTTGTGTGGCCAAAATGACGCATATTAATCCACAGCAGCTGGAAACATTGGTTAGATCCATTCAAGGTCCAGGAAGCATTATGTCAGACCCTCTCATGGAAAGCTCTTGGGGTCTGATGACCTTAATGTTTAACTGCATAAGGTGTTACAGAATACTCTGGTATTCCCTCTAAAATGATTCTTTAATTCATGTGTGATGGAAGGTGTTATCCACAAGTCATCTGTATTTTCACAATTGTTATTCCCAAGCCAGACAGGGACACTATTAAATTTCAGAATTTCCTATCAATATTCCTGTTGAAAGCAGACATTAAATTATTCACTGCAATCCTAACGATGCATCTACAGCCTGTACTTTCAGTGGTTGTAATGTCTTCTCAGGCTGGCATTGTTAAAGGAGGTCAAGTACAGTCTTTTGCCAGAGCTTTCATTGCAAATATTCAATGTCTTAGGAATATATAGAAGCAAGTATAGCTATGCTTCTTGGAGAAAGCCTTTGACATGATCAGTTGGAAAATTATTTGTTGGTTTCTACTTTATATGCAAATCCCAGTATTCTTCATTAAGGCTGTACAGGCCTTGTATCAGAATCCATTTGTTAGGGTCTTGTATAATAGTACTATGTTGAGTATGTATCGGTTCTTTAGCGGTACCAGGTAGGGGCAGTCTTGAGTCCATTGCTTTTCCTCTTTCCCATTAAGCCACTCAATAGGATAATAAATTCTGAATAGGATATTTAAGGGTGGAATTTGCAGAAAACCTAGATTAGAGACTTATTTGTTGCTGATGACGGCATATTTTTTTTCCTCAGGATCCCCAAGATACTTTCCTAAGGCTGTAAGCTTGATGAAGGACTTTGCAGCATTGCACATTGCAAACTTTCTGCTTGGTTTGTTTTTGACCTAGTATAGGTTGCATACTAGGCTTTCTGAGACGTCAAGGGATACCACAGATTTTTCTTTTTGACTTTGCAGCATTGTCAAGCATGAGATTAAGTTGGAAAAGTAAGACATGTTTGTAGACAAATAAATAACCAATCCAACAAAACCACAAGAAAAACTGAAAAAAATAAACATCAATCTTACAATGCAGTTGTAGGAAAAGTATTAAACTTTATTTAGTGCTTTCATCTCTAGTAGTAGTGAGAATATTTGTAGATAAATGTGGCAAAGAGAATGATGAAGCAGAATGTGAGATTGGCTATAGGCTGGGCTTCCAGATTAATGCAGAACTCACAGAGGAGGTTGTATCTTTCTTTACTGGGTACAGTAGCACAGTTTAAATATTTCTGACTCCATTGCTGTCTTTTATGTATTTAGGTATATCCCATTTCTGTAGAGTAGTGAGTATATAATTAAAATTACCAAGTTAATTTCACAGTATTTTTGGAATGTGGGCAAGAGAAATTTGGGAAATCATGTAGCTGCTACCAACTGGATGCTTTGAGGCTTGGGATTGTTGCTTAAGGGTTACATGCAAAAGCCATCATGCTAGCTCATTTATTTGCAGTTCATCACTAGCAGCGTACTTGATGGGAGGTGTTTGAAGCCTGTATTAAATGCAGACTCCATAGTTGTAAATGCAGACTCCATAGTCAGTCGTTTGGTATAAAGCAACCCTACTCAAGCTCTTGAAAGAGTGGTGTTAATTGGACTCTCAAAGCACTCAGTTAGATATATTATTATTTTTGCCTCCTTTATGGAGGGGTAGGATAAAGACTGCAGTCATCAGCAACAAATAAGAAGGTGAAAGTACTTACATGAATTGCTACTTTTGATGCTTCTATATTGTATGTGTCTTTCGGCTTTTCCCGGTTAGGGATCGCCACAGCGGAACTCCGGTCCGCTAATGATTGGTAGTTGATTTTTACATACCGCGTTACCAGCCCTGACACACAACCTTCAATGCTTCTATATATTTGATAAAATTGTTTTGTATTCTACACAATTAGAAAGGTCGACCATAAAGTTTCTATTAAAAATATTACTGTTTCATACACATGTTGCATTTCAGCACTCAGTTGCTTTGTTAGGTGAGACAGAAGAAATCCAGACACTTAGTATGTTTATAAAAATCTTAACCGAAGGCAATTAAAACACCCAGTACTCTTAAAGGTGACACTATTATTTCAGATGTAGAAAAGCAAATACCTGCAACTGATAAAGGTGTGTTGGAGAACAACGAAATACACAATCTGCAAAACACCAACAACACCAACATGGAGCCGTATAAAACTGCTAAAATCCTCCTTTAATAAAATCCTTTAGAATAATGGAGTGTGGATCAATAAAGTCAATAACCCCAAAGTTTTCAAATGATGATAAGCACTTTCGGAAAGTTCCTTCATCAGATCATGATCTAAAGGATTTTATTAAAGAAGGATTTTACCAGTTTTATACGGCTTCATGTTGGTGTTGTTGGTGTTTTGCAGATTGATTATTTCAGATGTAGGGGCTTAATATCCCCAAATGGGGTCTTCCTAAGATGAGATGTGAAGAGGTTCCTAGTAGAGAGTTACACTTGACCCCAATGGGAATAATTTGATTAGAAGCCATCACTGTCCTATCCTTTGAGTTTCTTCAGAATAAATGCAGCCTTCAAGCCAATTATCACCTGGAAGTATTTGAGGTTAAGGTATGCTTTTAATGAGATCTCCTTTATAACAGACCCGACAAATTCTAGTTGGCCTAGGTGGTTTAGAAGGTATAACCCTTGCTAGGTGGCTAGGGTTGCAAGAACGTGTAAAAACCTCTAATATTTATAGATGGCTGGTAGAACCGACAGTTAAGGAAGCCAACATACTTTTGAGGAAGTAGTGTAACAGAATGACCCTGCTGATTTGTGAAACAGGATGGAGACTTCTTCCAACATAAATACAGCACATGTCTGCTATGAGAAGAGTATTCTCTTTTCGTTACAGGGATACTGGACCCATTGATGAATATTTGTTTGTATCTTCAGGTGAAGCTGTCATGCTTACGGTATGGTGTATAGCATGCAGATTTGTTGCAAAGCACTTTGTAAGACCCAACAGTGAAATGTTTATGGTTGTACCTATTAGAGATGATTGTGAAGTGTTTTTTTTCTTAAACTGCCTAAACTCCTACAGTATAGTTTTCTCTTACTCACTTAAATTTATGTGGCATGCAGAGTGTATTCTGTCTATGGGTATTATAGCTTTCTGCTTTAGTGTGATCTTACCTACCCTGCTGTTGGATGACATGTCAATTTCTTGTAGTGAAGCAATTCTGGAAATCCATCAACTCTCTTCTTAACCCAGGCACCAACAACAACTCTTGCCCTGACACTAGTAAATCTGACGCAGAAATAGCTACTCTGTTCAACTCCTTCTTTACTAATTCTATAGCAGAACTCACCAAAACATTCCCAAACAACATCACCTCCCCCAAACCAATTCCTCTCCCCAACCTTTCATCCCAAACTCTCCTCCCATATTCCATCTCAAACCCATCCCCACCTCATATATAAAAAAAACTTCTCTCTAAGCTTAAGCCTTGCTCCAATGCCCCTGACAACATCCCCTCACTCTTTCTAAAAATGGCAGCAGACAACATCGCCATACCCATTAACACACTCATCAATAGATCCATACATGAAGCATATGTCCCCAAACTGTGGCATGCAGCCTTTATCCTACCCCTCCATAAAGGAGGCAAAAATAATAATATATCCAACTTCCGACACATAACAATTCTCTCCCCTATTTCAAAAATTCTTGAGAAATGCATCCACCTCCAACTCATGCCATTCCTTACAAATAACCATCTCTTAACCCCTACACAACATGGGTTCCGTCCTGGCCATAGCACAGTAAACCATGCCCATGACTCTGGAGAACTTGTATCCACAGTCCTCCTCGACCTCTGCAAGGCTTTCGATACAGTCTCCCATACCCACCTTCTTAACCACCTCTCTAATCTTAATCTCTCACAAAACACCATTACCTGGTTCAGCAGCTACCTCTTTGACAGATTTCAGGCAGTGAAATGGAAGACTGGCACCTCAGCCTTCCTTCATACCCCAACCGGAGTACCCCAGGGATCCATACTTGGCCCTATGCTCTTCAAAATCTTCATTAATGATTTCCATGCAGCCATTCCTAACACTAAGGTAGTATAATATGCAGATGACTAAACTTTAGTTTGCCCTACATCAAACCTCCCTGAACTCCAAACAATAACTCAAACTGCCTTCTCAGCTACTGAGAACTGGCTGCTTCAAAATCACCTCTCTTTGAATGCCAACAAATCAAAAATCCTACTATTCTCTCCCTCAAAATCTCTCCCCCTCGACAAAACCTCTTTCAATATTATCAGCCATACCAACTCCACTATAGAGGTTGTTCCTTTTGCTAAACTTCTTGGAGTTACTATTGATGAACACCTAAAATTTCATACCCAGCACTAACTAACATCTTACCATTATACACACCTCACAGAACTCTAACATCTTCCCACAAAAATCTAATCTTTGTATATAAACCAAATTGTCCCGCTGGACAGCTTCTGATATCCTTTTCCTTAGCCAAAAAATGGAATTCTCTCCCTCCATCTCTAAGAATTTCTGAGAACTATGAACACTTCAAAACCCAGCTCCATTCTTACCTCTCTCATAAATGGAAATGCAATTGCACTCTACCTACTTAACCTGCTTAATACTTGAATACATTCATCACACATAAGGTTTGTTCTTTCTTACACATTAGGGATTAACCCTATGTACTGCCTTCTTGCTAATGTTACTTCTATACTATTCTCAGATGATTAAACATCTGTACTAATCTAACACTGTTCTACTGTTCTCAACCAGTAAACTTGTAAATACGTATTATACTTTGCTCTGTGTTCCTGTTTAACTTTGTTTAATTTTTGCTATTTTGTATGGTTCTATTTCTACTGTGTATTGTACTTCATATTATGGAGCTAGTACTATGTATTATGGAGCTTTTCTCCCCGGGCCTCCACTGAAAATGGGCTCCTTGAGCCCAGTGGAACTCCCCGGTCATCAAACTGCAAATAAATAAATAAATAAAATAAATAATAAGGAGATGGTTAATTGAATACTTAAGAAGTAACAGTTCTTGGCAGCAGGGATGGAGGAATTAGACAACACTTTTAAGTCATCCAGATAGGAGTGTTTGGGTCAGCTTTCACATTGATGAAAATTTGGAGAATAGATTTATATTAAATGTTACATGTTCATGGGTAAATACTAGGCTAACTGCCCCAAAGAGTAAATTTAAGCCTAGCCAAGAACCAGATGTCAGAATCAAACCTTGCACCTTGTGTTTATGAGGAAGGTCCTTTAACCATTATACTAAACCCACCCACTTGTCAATTGTTATTTGAGAATTTTTGCATGTATACTGTGAGTTTTGGAGACAATACATTGTATGTAATATGGTTGATGGCCTTTCTGCTTGTTTTCTGTAGTGCAATATAGACAATTTCAAAAGAGATTCTCAAAATATTTGTAAGATATTATAGGCTTATCAGATGGTGATTTCTCCTTCTCTGCTTGTGGGAGCTCTGAGCCATCCTAGATTATATGGAAATAACTATAAGGAACAATTAGAGCTGTTGAAGTTGCCCCTAAAAATGCTATTACATATTTCTAGAAGAAGAATGACTTTTTGTACACGTAAAAAAGTAAAGATTAGGCAAGGTCTGTATACTGTATACAGAAGATGCAAAATTAAGAAAGAAAGCAATAAATAAATGGTTTCCACATATCCTGCAACCTATTAATTTAGCATTTTAGATTTTTTTCATTATTGTAATGGCTTTCTTCTAGATCCCAGTCTGTATTTTCTGGTTAAGAAGACGCATGCATTATACCTTAACATGGAGGTTATATTGTCATCTGGATGCCATGCTGTTTTTAGCTGCGCTAATGCTGGAGATTCCATTCAAGTGTCCTTTTAAGAAGTTTAGGTGATTCTTGTCAGTGGAGTGTTGCAGTTGAAAAACTTTTAGACTCCATATGTACTCACAATATTAGGATTATGACTGCAGACAAGGGGGGCGGAGTAGTGTTGTATGACATGGACAATTATGTTGTTAAAATATTTGATATTTTAAACAATTCTGAACAATATGAGGTATTTTCCATTAATCAAATCAATATTGCTTATAGAAGAATTGATTTGTATTTGGAAGAATTTTTATTGGATGATCGAATTACCCAAGATTTATATAATTTCTTAAAAGTGGAGCACCCCATCTTAGCCACTATTGTAGGGATTCCCAAAATATACAAAAACATCAGGGATCCCCCTTTTAGACCCATAATATCAGGAAGTCGTAGTAAAGCTTTTCCTTTTGGTAAGGTTATAGATCAATGGTTAAAACATATCTATACTATGATACTACATATTATTAAAGACTCCTGTGAATTTCTTGGGAAGTTCAAACAAGAAATTTGGGATTCTAATTTGTTATTTCTTACCATTGACATAAAGGATTTGTTTTCTTGCATACCAAAAGTTGATGGTGTGACTAGATTTATTAATAGTTTGAACAAACACAGCCAATTAGAATGGGAAAAGATTGACCTTTTATCAGCATTCATTAATATAGTGCTTGATAACAATTTTATATTTTTTGAAGGTGAGCACTATAAACAAACAGCAGGTATAGCTATGGGGGCGGCTTGTGCCCCCATATATGCTAATCTAGTATTATTGGATTGGGAGGAAGAATTTGTCTTGGAATCATCCTGGAAGGAGTATATATGCTGTTATGTCAGGTACCTGGATGACTTGTTTATACTTTGGAAGGGGGATGAGGAGAACTTGATGAAATTTATGGATTATATAAACGGTAGTAACCCTTATTTGCAATTCACCTATAACATTAGTAGGACAGGAATCAATTATCTAGATACTTACCTATTCAGTGACGGATCTACCTTCCAGTCTAAGATTTTTAGGAAAGATACTTTTTGCAATGCCTACTTAGAATTTTCGAGTAATCATCCCTATACACAGAAAAGAAGCATCCTTAAAGGGCAGTGTATAAGGGCCACTAGGATGACATCTAGAAAGGAAGATATGATTCTTGAGATGGCATTTATTGGCAACCTATTTAGGCAAAGAGTTTACCCTGAATCTATGATTAAGGACGTCACTGAATATGTTATAAGTGAATGGGGTAATAAGTACACACCAGTTCTAGGAAAGGGATTCCTATCACGTAATGAAAATAGATGTAACACATCAGGTGAAGGATATCAAAGGGCATGCATATTACAATTCGGACAACATGTAGGGGAAGTTAGAAAGATTATAGATAGCAATTGGAACATACTCATTAGTGATGAAGGAATTTGTGAGAAATTAGGTGAGAGACCTACTTATGTTTATAAAACTGGGATGAACTTCAAAAGAATGATTGATGTTAGGTCCAACCATAGAGATTATGTTAGGAATAATGACAGGATAGGGACTCAGCGATGTGGACATTGTAATCAATGTTCATCCATTTTACAATTGGAGAGTATTAGCTTAGAAAATAACATTAGAAGTAGAATATCCTTTTGTAAAGGAAACTGCCAGACCCAACACGTCGTATATCTAGGAAAGTGTACTTCCTGTCCAAGTTTTTATGTTGGAAAAACTGATAGAAGGTTACGTAATAGAATCTATGACCATTTATATTATATAAAGAAGAAAGATATGAATAATGCACTTTACAGACATTTAGTTGGAAGCGTAGGCTGTGATTCTTTCAAATTTGCCATTCTAGAAGTGGTCAAGAGTAACCCTAGAGGGGGTAACATCAAAGCAATACTGGGGGGAAAAGAGATTAAATGGCAAATCAAACTTAACGCAGCTAGCCCACCAGGTATTAATGAATATATTCCCACTAAGCCCCTCATAAGAAATTAATAATGGCATAGGAATTTTTTTATTATATTCTTATCTATCTTTCAAAAGTATTTATATATTTTAGAAATGTATAATATATTTGTCATAGTTTTATAATATAATTTTTTATGTATTTTATGTATTTTCTTGCACTATCACACATGAAATATATACTATTAACATGTATTATTATTGATCTGGTTTTATGCCTTATATTTAAATTGAAAAAGATTCTTTTAGTATATTTTGGATTTCCTATGGTATTTGAGGCAGTTTTATTATTAACAATATGTGAGGGATGTATTTATATTGGTTTTATGTACTATTGTTTTATGTCTTTAAAATTCAAAGATGGTATATTTGGTCAGGTGGTATAAAAGGCGTGTATTTTAAAGTATTTAAGGGATATGTTTTGAATTATTCAGTGTTCTGATGAAATCTATGTTGGGTAGATGAAAGCGCTCAACCATCTTTTTGTGTTCTAATAAAGAAGTTATTTGTGAAACTATCGTGGATCGTGGTTCAGTCCTGGGAACTGTATTTGGTTCTGTGCTGTTATTTCAAGTGTCGGGTTCCCTGGAAATTTGCTGTTAGTCCTTTTAAGAAGGTGAAAGTACTTACATGAATTGCTACTTCTGATGCTTCTGTATAACTTTGATAAAATTGTTTTGTATTCTACACAATTAGAAAGGTCGACCATAAAGTTTCTATTAAAAATATTACTGTTTCATACACATGTTGCATTTCAGCACTCAGTTGCTTTCTTAGGTGAGACAGAAAAAATCCAGACACTTAGTATGTTTATAAAAATCTTAACCGAAGGCAATTAAAACACCCAGCACTCTTAAAGATAAATCCCTATCCATTCCAGTTGGTGTAAGTGTTCCGTACTTGAATTTAAGTTTATCTTTTACATATCATCTGTTATGACATCTTATTCAACTCACAGAACTTTTCAATGAAGTTGTTATTATTATTATTATTATTATTATTACTACCATGAACTTCATTGCAATATTTTACTACTGCATTAGTATGATTACTTTTTGCAGGACCTCTCAAGTGTTCTTCTCGTCTGGTTTTAAATGATCGTACATATATTGTCTGCATATATGGGTAACTTTAGATAAGAATGTTAGCATTACAGTAATCTCTTTAGGTAGCCGACACATTTTGCTTAACTAACTTGCCATATTTTTGCCATTAAGGTACCATCAAAAGTCTGGAATAACACATAGCAGTTGAATTACTCATAATAACATGCAGTAGCTTTAAAAAATAGCCACAATTTATTTTCTTAGTATATGTAGAGTATTCCAAGACAAAACTGATTTGTTCAGGCTTGCAACCCTGATGTCTCTTCTAGCTCTAGTCCTGAACTCACCTATTTATATTGTCATAGGTTAATAGGTACTTCCTAGACTATTGATATTTGAGAATCTTTAGTCTAGCAATACATTTCCATGATTTTTTTTAGACTTTATATTTTAAGCAGGCCCTTCTGAGAAGTAATTCAGAAATGAACAGAACATTTTCATGTTGCCCCTACCCATTAAAGACAAGGGTATTAAACCAGGGATAAATTTGCAATTATCCAGCTAGTCATCCAGATTGCATTTGTATAGTGTAAGAGAAGTAATTTGTTTTATGTGCAGAGAAAGATAATTCCAAAGAAGTGGTTTTTGTTTGTGTCTTTCGGCTTTTCCTGGTTAGGGGTCGCCACAGAGGAACTCCGGTCCGCTAATGATTGGTACTTGAGTTTTACGTGCCGAGTTACCAGCCCTGATGCACAACCTTCAAGAAGGTACACCCATTCACACATGTCTCCACGCAGAAGATGCTTTAGCTGAGAATCGAACCGGAGAGTGTCTTACTGTGAAGCGACAACGCTACCACAGCACCACGACTGGTATTCTCTGTAATACATATGTATCCCTCCATCATGTTCTATTTCTGTTGCAAAAGAGATTGAAATCACTTGAAAGGGTGTTTATACCCCGACAGGACTTGTGAATGTGTAGTAGGACTAACAGGATAGGGCCTGCTGAAGGTCTATATTTGAGGCAGGGGTTACCACTCAGTACCAAGCAGCAAAATCCATCCAGTGAATAAAGGATGGGTGTATCAAAAAGTAATTCATGAATAAAATAAAATATACACCATCCAAACACAGCCAATAACACAAAAAATATATTTATTAAATGTTAGTGCTTTTGTGCTATTAAATGTCACTTTTTCAGATATGATATAATACAAAATTTTCTCTCTCCCTCTCTCTCTATATATATATATATATATATATATATATATATATATATATATTCTAAAAGCTAATCAAAACAACACAAGTCAACAACTAAACAATTAAGTAATCATTGAATCAATGTTGTAATTTACATGCTTTTAATACGGGTTTTAAAGGTACATTCACATTCAGGCCAGGAGCCCTATGTCCTTGCAAAGTAGTAATCCATCTTACTTCATCTACCTCCATCTTATTTACAATATCACCACCTCTAGGGTTGCTGTTAATCAGTTGCAACACTAAAAAACTAAAAGTATGTTCACTAAAATTCTCTATATGCCTATATAATGCATGGCTGGCATCCCTATTTCTAATATAGCTAACATGCTCCAGAATACGCTCTTTATGGGCATGATTGTTTGTTCCAACATAAAAACACGTGCACTAATTAAAATGAGCTAGATAAAGCAAATTACTACAAGTCCAACCTGCACAAAAACGGGATATAAATCTATAGCTATTCCAAGGATGTACAAAAACCTTCAACACAGATATATGGCTACAAGCCATACAAGATCCACATAGAAATGTTCCCACTCTCCTATCAAAATCATATGTTTGCTTCCTCTTGAGTCCATAGCAAAGCTGACATTTCAGGGAAAGACTGTTTTTAAAACAAAAATTAGGATGAGGGTTAACTACCTGACTAATTCTATCATCAGATAACAGGATAGACCAGTTTGTATGTACAACTTCACAAATCCTTCATTTATGTAGATCAAAGCAACCCTCATCATACCATCCCTGTGGTTACTATTCACGTTTCTAGGAACTCTATTAGAAAAAAAAAAAGGTCTAGCTATATGCTTACGTGCATCGCTAACATCACCAACTAAACTGTTCAGCTCACATTTAGATTACTCTCTGTCTACAAACCCATTGACCCAGTTATGTAAAGCTTCATCAAACTTCTATGACAAATATGCATGGGATGCATACTAGTACGATGCAAAAGGTTATTGCACCAACAATCCTTCCTATGTAACCTAGTCTCAAAGACCCCA
This sequence comes from Protopterus annectens, assembly GCF_019279795.1. Classification (NCBI taxonomy): domain Eukaryota; kingdom Metazoa; phylum Chordata; order Ceratodontiformes; family Protopteridae; genus Protopterus; species Protopterus annectens. The sequence goes on along the minus strand of NC_056731.1, from coordinate 292,831,212 downwards.
TCCACTTTAGTTAAGTATATGTCTAAAATGTCTGTAGCATCAATAGCTACCTTCTTGCTAAACCTCAAAAGGTTGGCGGTACTCTCAAGATACTGTACAAACTGGTCAATCAACTCAATATGTCCATTCCACACCAAAAAACTGACATCCACAAACCGCTTGAAAAACTTCAAATGCATTGAGAATCTATGACAACTAACACCAAATTGTTCTTCCCAATATGCCATAACTAGATTGGCATAGCTATTTGCACAAGCAGTGCCCATAGCTATGCCAATCTTATGTAAATAAACAGATTCACAAAACATAAATGCATTGTTCTTTAACACCAAATCTAAAAGAGAAAAAAATCAAATAGATCTTATCATTTGAATATTGACTATGTTTATGAAGATATAGCCTAACCAGTTCACCACCTCCTAAATTGGGGATGACAGTAAAAAGTGTACCTACATCTAGGGTAACTAAAAAGCACTTAGAAACATCAATTTGAGTTGCATAGTCATACAAAGTTTCAAGAAAGTGTTGTGTATCTTTTAGAATCGAAGAAGCACTATCAAGAATTGGTCTAAGTTTATGTTCAACAAATATGGATAGGGGTTCAGTCAGTTGTTCCAATCACTATAGGTCATAAGGGGCATCACTCATTTATTTTATTTAACATTTCATTAACCATGAAAGTCCGACTAAGACAGAGCCTATTTCAGTGGAGGTCCGGGGAGAAATGCTCCAGATGCATGTCTTTGGATTGTGGGAGGAAACCAGAGTACCTCCAGGAAACCCATGTGAACACAGGGAGGACATGCAGACTCTGCACAGAAGGCATGCCAGCTGAGAACTGAACAAGAGAACCTCTTGCTGTGAGGCAACAATCTTAACCTCTGCACCACTGCACCTCCCATACTTTTTTGGACCTTGGGAAGGCCATGAATAGTTGGTAGTACGGGTTTGTCAACCAATAAATATAAATATAAATCATAATCTATTAGCTGAGTCATTAACAAATCATATAACTCACTATGGACATGATTAACCATTCTATTAACCATAGAGGTGGTGATAGTTAAATACACATCATAGTCAGAAAGCATATCAAACATCTTATCAACATAATATTGTCAATCTGATACAACAGTAGCCCCACCTTTATTGGCAGGGTGTATCTGTATGGAATCACTCTCCCTAAGTTCATTCAAAGCTCTCAATTCATTTATTGACATATTGTAAAATCTTGTTGTGTCCTTATGGTTAGAAGCAATATATAAGTCTTGCTCACACATCTTCAGAAAAGAATCAATGGACGCTCTAAAAGTAGGATAAAAAACCCTAGACCTCTTAAAACTATTAGTCTCTCTCTGAACATCCATCAGAAAAAATGTTTTTGACATCACATTCCATGCAAAATCTCAGCTGTAAAAGCATGTCACATAACTTGGAAGGGCAGGAGGGAATAAAGGGAGACCCTTATCCAAAACCTGTAGTTGTGTCTGGGATAAACCAGCAGAAGATAAATCCACAACTAATGATCTACTGTGGCTCACTTCTCTTTCACAATTGAAGCGCCATATTCCATTGACAATTTCCATTTCCTCTTGTCCCTGCTGATAGACTGCCCTCTCTAGGAAGTTTCCTTGTGTTTGATAGGTAATGGCAGCACCAGAAAAGAAGGATTCAACAAACAACTGGAAGATTTCTCTATCAGTCTTGTACCAAGATGGTTCACATTGGTCACTGTTCCATCAATCATCCCTTCTTCTACAGTTCGTGAGGCAGAAATATGATTGCCAGTAGTCAAGTCAATAACCCCGCTTTCTTCAGATTCCAAACCACTAGCTGATGAAGTCATCACTCCCATAGCAACAGTATTAGTCCCTTGATGCTCATTACAATTAGTCTCATTACTGTCATCACGATTGATACTAATTAAATTATTATTAGCAGTGGTACTAGCAGACGTATAAGGCCATACAAAAAAGGCCATTAACAAAGTCTATATAATCATGCTCCAACTTTTTAATCTTGTGTTGCTTAAGCCTATTCTCATACATGGACACATTAACATATATGTCATCCAACTTCGTTGAGTACTTCTCATTTCTAAATTTACATCTAATATCATGAAGAAGACTTTCAATTTCAGCAGCTAAAGTAACCTCAATGGGTTTAAAATAGACTATAAGTAAACAGATATAATTAAAGCTCAGTTCTAAATTGAGCTCTTTCCATTTGCATAATAAATCAGAAAAATGCATGTCATATGTCTGCATCTTCAGGCTACGTAAGCCTCTAAGAATAATCCTGAAGAGTAGGCAGGCTTCCAAATGAAGTCTCTGTCACTGATGTTTTTTCAGCTTGTATAGGTTATTCTCAACCTCTCTCAAAAACACATTCAAACTCTTAGAATCAGGTGGCACTGCCGGCCTTAGACATAGGCCAACTAGGTGGCCGCCTAGGGCGCCCCTCTAACAGGGGTGCTTTTTCTGTGTTTATTTCATGTAGGTAGACCAGGATGGGGGTGCCAGGTGGTGTGGGGGGTGCCGAGGAGTCCTTTTGCTTAGGGCACCAGTTGACCTTAGGCCGCTCCTGGGTGGCAGCTCACAATCTTCAGAATCTTTACCCCTAATTTTAGTGTGAAGAATGGATTATTCACTAGCTGAGCAAAGGTTTCAGTCTGTTTAGTAGTGTTACTCCTACTGGGTACTTGTCCAAGTTCTATATCTTGCCCTTCAGCCATGCTCCACTGGAAAAGATCAAACAAACAAGAACCAAGCAGCAAAGTCCATCCAGTGAATAAAGGATGGGTGTCTCAGAAAGTAATTCATGAATAAAATAAAATATACATCATCCAAACAAAGCCAATAAAACAAAAAAATATATTTATTAAATGTTAGCTCTTTCATGATATTAAAAGGCACTTCTTCAGACATGATAAAATACAAAACTCACTCTATATATATTCTAAAAGCTAATCAAAACAGAAATCAACAATTAATTAAGTAATCATTGAATCAATATCATAATTTATGTGCGTTCAATATGTCTTTTAAAGTTATATTCATATTCAGGCCAGGAGCACTATGTGCTTGCAAAGTAGTAATCCATCTTACTTCATCTACCTCCACCATATTCACAATATCCCCACCTATAGGGCTACTGTTAATCAGTTGCAACACTAAAAAACTAAAAGTATGTTCACTAAAATTCACTATATGCCTATATAATGCACTGCTGGCAACCCTATTTCTAATATAACTAACATGCTCCAGAATACATTCTTTAAGGGTACGATTGTTTTTTCCAACTCAAAAGCATGTACACCGATTACAGTGAGCTAGATAAACCAAATTATTACTAGAGCAACCTGTGCAAAAACGGGGTGTAAATCTATAGCTATTACAAGGATGTACAAAAACCTTCAACCCAGATATATGGCTACAAGCCATACAAGTTCCACATGGAAATGTTCTCACTGTCCTATCAAAATCATATGGTTGCTTCTTCTTGAGTCCATAGCAAAGCTGACGTTTCAGGGAAAGACTGTTTTTAAAACAAAAATTAGGATGATGGCCAACTACATGACTAATTCTATCATCAGATAACAGGATAGACCAGTTCTTATGTACAACTTCACAAATACTTCCTATATCATTTGTGTAGGTCAAAACAACCCCCATCTTACCATCCCTGTGGTTATTATTCACATTTCTAGGCACTCTATTAGAAAAATACGGTCTAGCAGTATGGTTATGTGCATCGCTAGCATCACCAACTAAACTGCTCAACTCACATTTAGAGTACCCTCCATCTACAAACCCATTGACCCAGTTATGTAAAGCTTCATCAAACTTTTGGTCTTCTATATGCAACTAAGATAGTCTTGGTGCTTGACTTCTAGGTACACTGCGATAAATATGCGTGGGATGCATACTAGTACGATGCAAAAGGTTATTGCGCCAACAATCCTTCCTATGTAACCTAATCTCAAAGACTCCATCCACTTTAATAAAGTATATGTCTAAAAAGGCTATAGCAGCAATACCTACCTTCTTGCTAAATCTCTTACAAGGAAAGAAAGAAGAGGTAGCATCATATTTGATTAAAATAATAAAAGAAGAAAAATAATAGAACGATTAAAAATAAGGAAGATAAGCAAATAAGGCAACAAGAAGGAATACACAAAATAATTAAAGAATATGTATTGGAATTATTTTTAGAAGAAAACATAGAACAAATGTATAAAAGTGAAAAATTAAATCATGAATGTAATGAGTATTTAGAACAAAAAAATAACTGAAGAATTGAATGAAATTCTAAAAGATATTAACATGAATTCTGCAACAGGACTGGATGGAATTGAATATGTTATGTATAAAGAAATGAAGGAGTGGCAAAAATATTTTTTATAGAAGTTATGAATGAATGGTTAGAAACTAGAATTAAAGAGAAAGAGATATGTACAGGAGTTATACAATTTATATTTAAAAAAAAAAATAAATAAAGAGGAGATAAAAATTTGGAGACCTATAACATTGGATAATATGAATTATACATTTTTTTATGAGAATACTAACAAAAAGATTACAAAAAATGGATGGAATATATGACCAAAACATATTTGGAAGAAAAATAAAAGGAATTTAAGAATTATTATGGATAATAAGAGAAATAATTGATGATATCATAAATAAAAATGTAGAAGTGAAGGTTATGATAGGGGATATATGTAAAGCCTATGATAATATTCAATATGAATCATTATGGGGAATTTTGCAGGCATATAATGTAAGCAAAAAATATTACAAGTAATGAAATCTGTTTATGAAAGGAACTATGTGAAACTAAATGTAAATGGCTGGATTGGGGAAGAAATAAAAATAGAATGAGGAATAAAGCAGGGCTGCCCAGCTAGTAGTGTAATTTTCTAGTTAGTTATGAATGTAATAGTGAAGAAAATTAATGAATCGTCAAAATGGATACAAAATGATGAAGGAAGTACAATTGCCAATAATGTATAAATCTGTGGATGATATTTTATTAATAGTCAAAAGTAAAGTATGGATAGACGAAGTAAACGAAAAATTAAAATAAAAAAATGGTTTAAGTATAAAGAGAAGAGTAAAAGTTTTGGTTCTGAAGGTATGATAGGAGGTACTGAGTTCAATGAAAAAATATTAAAAGGAATTGTGAAGGAAAATACAAACTTGATAGAAATGATATTATATTATAAATGCAAATAATTGTGGGAAGGAATGGAAGTTAATAAAAGAAGTAAAAGCATTGTGAAGGAAGAAATGAAAGAGTACAAAAACAAAATTGTGTTATGGAAAATAAAAAAGAATATATGTGAGAAAAATAGAAAGGAATGGTACTTAAATATTATGAAAGCATTTTATTGCATTGATCCATGGAAAGATTTAGAAGTAGATAAGAAAAAGGGATAACGATGAGATATAATGACTATAAAAAGATTAAAGGATGTAATGATTTTTTTTTATTAAGACTATCTGTTAGAAATTTGGTGGTTAAGGTAAATATGCCATACAAGAAAAAGCAAGATAGAATATGTAATAAATGTGGAGAGTTTGAGACTACTGAGCATGTGTTTTGAAATGGGAAATAATTAATAATTTGTGGAAAGAAATATGCAAACATAATAGGGTTTGTTAAAATGTGAGCAAATAAATACGGGCATAATAGAATTTGGCTATTATCATGCACAAAAAAAACAGGAAGAAGGGAAGAAAATGAGCAGAGTAATATTTTATGTTTCATGGACTATAAGGAACAAGAGACTAAATGAAATTAGATACAATGGAAAATGGACTTTGACAAACATTCTGGAGAAAATAATGTTTTGGTTGAGGATAAAAGAGTGGGGGAATGCTTAAATTGAAGTTTATAATGTATGGAGATTTGTAAATAGCTGTAAATAATGTAAATGTGTAAATATGTAAATAATATGTAATGTATATATCAATAAAAAAACTCTACTCATCATTGTTGTGAGTGGGACACATTTTGCATGAGTACGTCTTATTTCTGTTCCAGGCTCAGAGGCAGCCTGGAGAAATAGAGAATCAGATAGCGAGAGAAGGAGATAATGGAGTGATGAAGAAATGGAGGAGAAAGCAAATATTGAGACTGGAGAATGTGTGCAGGATTCTGAGGAGATCTTTCAAAGAAATCTGTTTGATGGAGATGAATTGGCAAATAATGGATGTACAGTTATAACCTTCCAGTTGGCAGGGTTGTGGGATGATTTACTTAAAGAAATTGTAATACAGAATGAGCCAGAAGATGAAGGAGATTTTTCCTGGGGGGGGGGGTTATGGAGAAAATACAAAAGAATGCAGAGACAATCATAAAGAATAGTGGTGAGATGGAAAAGAAAATATATACAAAGAAAGTAAAAGAAGAGAAAAGGGGAGTAGCAGAAAAGAAGGCAGATATAAAGATGGGAGCATATGTTAAGGATTCAAAGTGAAGAAGACAAAGAAATGGGCAAGCATGAAGTTTGGGGCAATTTAATAGCTCCTTTGTGTAGAGCAATGGTTCAGCAGGGTGACACAGTGGGGCAGCAGTTAGTGTTGTCACCTTACAGCAAGAGGTTCTCTGGTTCAGTTCTCAGCTTGGGTGCCTTCTGTGCAGGTTCTGCATGTCCTCCCTGCATTCATGTGGGTTTCTTCTGGGTGCTCCTGTTTCCTCCTGCATTCTAAAGATATGTGCCTGGATCATTTCTCTCCAGGCCTCTGCTGAAAATGGGCTCTGTCCAAGTCGGACTTTCCTGGTAAACAAATGTTAAATAAAAAAAACACATGAGGTAAGAGCATTTATTCTTATTAACAAAGTGACATTATATTTCATATTCTTTTTTTAATGGAAATGTTTCTTGGTGAATATGAAAAAAGAAAGACTGTAACCCGTGGTATCATGTGATAAAAGCAATTAATAAGAAATCAAAAAAGAAAATTCATGTCAAATTTCACACAAAGGTGAAAAGAGAGACTATGAAAGGCCATTTGAAAACGTTATGTAAACAAGTACTGGACTTTCCAAAAGTTTATAATAAAAGGGGTTAATGGGCTGGGATTGTAATATTGTGTTAAAAATAGAAAGAGAAACAATTATATGTATACCAAGTATGATAAATGTGTGTGTGTGGGGGGGTACAGGTGTCATAAAATGCTGGGGACAACCAAAAACATTTTTTTTTGTGAAAAACAAAAACATTTGATAAGAAACTGTGATAACAGAAAATGTTATATTATGAGGGATACAAAAATGTGAATTGAAATGTTCTAAATATAACACAATTGGACATTTATGGATAGATTGTGGATTGCAAAAATGAAAATAAGAGTAAGGAAAAACAAAGAGAAGAAAATGAACAAAGAAGAAATCTTAGAAGTAGTAGAAATAGAGAATAAATTAGATGTGCAAAAATATTAAAGAGGACATAGAAGAAATAAGTGATGAAGAAGACATAAATTGGGAGGTAGTAAAAGAAAAAATAATTCTGTTGGTGAAAGGGTAAAAGACAGAAAAATAAATTTTAAGAGATAAGTACAAAAGAAAAAAAAAGGAAATAGATGAAAAAGAAAAAAAAAAAAATATATATATATATATATATATATATATATATATATATATATGGTTTGTATAATGGTTAAGGTATTTGACTCACAAACATAAGGTACAGTATTTGATTTTCACCTTTGGGAGGGAAATTGGTTAGTCTTAGTATAACCTTTTAAGGCAGCTGGCTTAGTAATTAGCTACAAACTTATGAAACCATGAATGTAATAAAGAACAAAGATTTTGGATTAATGTGATATACATATAATTATATTAGAAAACCAAAAAGTAAAAGGCTCACACAGACAAATCAATTGGTAAAAACTACAAGAAAGATTTGGCTAAGCTAGAGTTTTCACTGTGTGATACCTTAAACCTCCTGGAATAAAAGCCCATGGGATATATGCAAATGACACCTTAAGGATATCAGATGTTTCAGCTATACGGCTTCTAAATGTCCACAGCTTTTTACTTATTATGTTAAGTCTTTTTGGAAGGATTCAGGCCAACAAAGCCAAATGCCACTAGCTGTGTACATGTGCAACATTCAGAAGCCATATAGCTGAAACACTTAATGTCCTTAAGGGGTCATTTTCATATATGCCATGGACTTCTATTCCATAAGGTTTAATGTATCATACAGTGAACATTCTAAACTGGCTAGATTTTTCTTGCAGTTTTTAATTATATCAGAAGACACATTTTTTAATAAACAAAGAAAGACTACAAACAGAAAAACAATGGGGTGTTCTAGAATTTGGGACATGAGAGATGTTCTGGAATAGCCATAGTCTTTAGAAATACAGTAAATTTATTAGATGTAACATTAGCAAAAAATGGGAAGATTAACTACTGTAGATTTAAAATGGAAAGAACGAATATATAGAATGACAACGTTATATGCGTATACTAATTGTAAAGAAAGGGAATGCTAATATAATCCCATTTTAGACTATGGAATGATAAATATGAATATTATAATAGCAGGAGACTTTAACTGTTATTTAAAAGGCAAGTATAAAAAGAAAAATGATATAAGAAAAATGTTAGAAGTTATAAAATGTGGCAAGTTAAAACTTTGGGAGAAAAATTTACAGACTTACAAAGGAGGTAAGTATAGAATTGAAATAGATTATTTTATAGTATCAGAAGGTTTAGGTATAGTAGAAGGGAAAGTAGTTGAAACAGGATTTTCTGATCATTTTCCAATATGGCTAGAGATAAAAAGGAATCTATGAAAACAGACCAGGGAATAAAAAAGAGAAATAAGAAAGCATGGACTGAAGAAGAAAATAGATTAGTAGTACAGTTATGGAAAGACTATATTACTGTGAGAATATTTTATAAAAAAATGGTCTGAATGGTAGGTGATATTTAAGGAAACATATAAAAAGTGTTTTTTTATGGTAGCAATATGATGTGGGAAAAGTAGAGAAAAAATAAAAGAATATATAACTCATTGGAAGATGTAAAACATAATGATAGAAAGTGATTTAACAAAGAAAAAGAATTGCATGAAAGAAATCAAGAAAAAATATGAGAATTGTTATATAAGTTGATAGTTTTTACAAGGAAAAAGAGAAGTACTGAGTTACTTAAGCAGATTTGTAAAGGAATATTGTAGTGTAATAAGAAAAATTTAAAAAGAGAACTAGAACTCTGGAAAAGATTATGGATAGTGTAGTACAATATGTACAAGAAATGTTTAAAGGAAAAAGAATGTAGTAAGAAAACATGGAAAGCAAAAAATTTAACAGAAAAAGAGAATAAAGGTTTGGAAAATGAGATTTCTTTAAATGAGCTAGATAAAGTATTAGGACAAGTAAATACAGATTTGGCTGCAGGAATAGATTGAGTAGGGTATGAAATGTATAAAAAGTTAAGGGACTGACAAAAATATTTTTTAAAGATTTTTGAATGAATGGTTAAATGACAGTTTTATATATAAAGAATTATGTAGTGTGATACTTAAATTCATATGAAAGAAGGAAGAAAGAAGACAATTAAAAATTAGAGCTTGATAGTAGTGAATAATAAGAATTCTAAGATCTTTATGAAAATAATGAAAAAAGGGATTTGAAACTAAAATGGAAAATATGTAAGATAGTATATATATATATATATATATATATATATATATATATATATATATATAGTATAAATGGGAATGGTTTTCAAGAATTATTAATTATAGAGAAATTGTGGATGATATTATGAATAGAAAAGAAGCAGCAAAAATCATGACAGGAAAGATGTCTTAATAAGGGATTTGATATAACTGGACATGAAATATTATAGATAATAATGAAAAAGTGTAATACAAGTGAGAAAGTTAGAAAATTATGTATGTCAACATATAGCAATAATAAGGTAAAATACTTGTAAATGGTTGGTTAAGCCAAGAGGTTCACATGAAGAGTGGTGTAAGGCAGGGATGCCCAATGAACTGTATACCCTTTGCATTAGTTATTAATGTGATACTATTTGAAATAACTCACAAAATGAAGGAGATGAAGTATATAAAACCTGAAGAGTTAATAATTTCAGTTCTGTTAACGTATGCAGATCACATTATAACTGCAAAAAAAATTGATAAAAGAAGTAATAGTGATAAGTAATAGTAGTAGTGTTTAGAGGTGATGGGGTGATTCTAATGAAGAGAAAAGTAAAGGTTTAGGTGATGTCGTAAAAATAGGGGAATACATTTTACAATGAATTAAATTTCTGTGTTACTTATAACATTTGGGAATAAAGATGTAAGTAGAATACAATGGGAAAAACAATGGACGAAATAAAACAAACCTGTCTTTTCTGGAGAACATAAAAATTATCATTCAGAAAAAAGGCTTATCTGATAAATTCAGTACTTATGGGGAAATAACATACTTAGTAAGTGTATTTACGTTGCCAACAGTTTTTGAAAAGGAATTATTGCAGATAATTTTTCATTTATATGGGGTTCCAGATTAAACCCAGTAAAAAGAGGAGTTTTTGTATGTAACTAAAGAGGAAGGACATTTAGGGTTAATGATCTCAGTGGTATATTCTGCTTCATTACATTTATACAAAGTGTTAAAGTGGATAAATGAAAAAGATGAGCTATTAGTAGTAAAATTGTATAAATATAAGTATGATAAATTTTGGAGTATGGTAAAACAGAGTAAAAGAGAAAAATAGTGTATAAATGAAGAAATAAAATGTTACCAAGAAAACGTATTTTGTGGAAAATAAAAATTGATGATATAGAAAAAGAAAAGCATGGTATAAGAATATAATGCTAAAACATTACATGTATAACCATGGGAAAATCTAACAGATGAAAAAATTAAAGCTATAAAAATAAGAAGAAAACGGTGTAATCAAAAAGTAGAATGCCAAGATTTTTTGTGGAGACTGGTAATACAAAAATTACCAGTAAAAGGAAATATGCCATATAAAAAGAAGAATGATCAAGTATTTTTGAAATGTAAATGTGTAAAAAAGTTATAGGAAAATTATGTAAAGAAGATTTTTTGAATATATAAAAGAAGTGGATAAAATAAACATGGATATGACTGAATATGGATATTATATGAATAGAAGTAAATATGTTAAAACAATAGATACAAAGTTATTTTGTTATATTGGTTACATGGAATGAAGTAAATGTAATTATGCTTGATGGTAAATGGATTTTAACAACAATATTAAGTAAATTCAGATGGTAGTTATGGAAAAAGGAGTGAGGTCTAATAGGGATGAAAATTTAGTGTGATTGTAAGGAAAATTATGAATATGTGTAAATATTGTATATCTATATATTTGTACATTTGCAAATATTTGTAAATAAGTAAATATGCTGTAAATAAGAGTTCTTTATGTATATAAATAGAGGATCCATACTCTTTTTGATAGATGCAATGAGATCTTTTACATCCAACTCAAACTCAGTTTAATATCTCATCTGAATGACAGCTCATTCAGTAGTGCAGTACTTACCTTATGCTGCACTGCAGTGTCAACAATAGAATTATCTGGTGTAGGAATAGAACCCACAGCCTTCTACACCAAAAGCAACTGTGCTGCCTGTTGCATGGAATGATTATATCCCTGGACCTGGACACCATACCCTTAGTATTAAGCTGTGCAATGAAAAATGACTTTCTTACAGTAGTGGATATATGGTGATCAAAAAAAAGTTCATTGTCTATGCAGGTTCCCAGGTCCCTAACTACTGAATCAGTTTTCAGGGATGTGGTGTCAATGTGATAGTAACAATGGGCTTCTTTCTTGCTGAAGGATACTATTACACATTTCTTGCCATTTAGCTGTAGTCTACAGTTTTAATACCAGCTATTGGTTTTGGAAAATCCATATTGGAGGATCTTGGTGTCATCTGAGGAGTTTATGACAGCACCAAGTTTGGGGTCATCTGTAAACATAGTCAGTCCTAAACTCTTTGATGTAGCTTTGATCTCTGAGAAGTATACTGCTAGTAACAGGTCTTTTGGAGGAGGAAGAGCAACCACCCTAATTACATTGATTCTATTTGGAGCCAGTTTGCTATTCAACAAATTACATGGGGATTTGTATTTAGCTGGGATAGTTTATCTACAATACCTGAGTTTGTGATGGTGTCAAATCCCTTTGTGACATCTAGATATGTGGTATGTTATTGATTTGTCTTCATCCTTTGTACAGTAACCTTTTCAAAGATGTCAACCAGGTTACGTTCCCTATGTCCCTATTTAATAATTCCATAATAATCCTTTCCATGTGAGGTGGGTCAGACGTATGAGTCTATAATTTCCTGGGTCTACTGACACCCCACCTTTGTGTCAGGGTATGGTAGTTGCTGTCCACCATTCTTCAAAGCCTGTTTGGAGGCTGACTTTGAATAGCCTCTGCAGGGGATATGAAAGGTCCTGTTTCAGACTGGCCAGTAAGCATCCCGGTATGTTATCCATCCCAATAGAAACACTATTCTTTTCTCTGGATAGTGCCTTGAGGACTTGTTCATGCGAGATTGGAAGGGGTGGATGGGAATGCTGGAGGGGAGTGAAGTTGGAGCTAAATTTGTCCACTGCCAGATAAGCTATGTCATCTAGGCCTGAGTATGTGATATAATTTACTATTAGCTCTGCACAGTGTAAGACATTGCTTCTAAGGCTTCAAGCTTAGTTAAAGAAGGTTTGTGGTTGTCCTTTGTTTGGGTGGCAGTTTTTACTTCATATTTGGCATTGCTTGATTTGATGCAGGTCCTGAGTTCCCTGTAAAGTTTAGCAAGAGCTTTCTTTGCATCTTGGTACAATGAGTTCTTTTCTCTTATTATCTTGCTTGTTTTATATGGGTTCCACTAAAAGGGCTTGTTTTTGAATTTGGCATTGTATTTACATTGAAGAGGGACAGAAGTACCTATGTAACCATTCACATATGCATACAATTTGGCAGTAAAGGATTCCACATAAGCAGTGGGGTCATCAATTTAGAAGTAGGTGTTGAATATAGCCATGTCATCACTCAGTTTAAGTAGATTACCCTTGGCCCTAAGTTGTGGTCTGATTTTCCAGGAAGGGAGTTATAATTGGTAGGGAGAAGATGTGTCCCATATTGGTGAGGACCAAGACCAGGATTGTATCACCTTTGGTTAGTTTGTGAGCTAACTTGTCCAAAGAGGTTGTATTGATGAATTTCAGAAATCGCTGTGCATACATGTTAGAGGATGTATAAAGCTGCTAGTTAATGGAGGGAAGTTGAAGGTTCCTAGGAGAATGGTGTTTGGATTAATACATAGGAACTCCATACAAGTTAGATAAGAATTATGGGCGGAGGGGGAAATAGAGGTGGCCTATAATTAGCCATAATGTCATAAAGGGGCTTCTTAATGGTAAGTTGGTCATGGAGGAGTTCCAGATCATTATCTTGTCTAACTAGCCTGGAAGTGAAATGTTATTTTACAAATTTGGAAGAAACACAAACTTTAATGCCTTCATCTAGTGTGGTGGGCCTAAAAGTGAGGTAAGTAATGAAATCCTGCACTGATAGAGTGTTTCAATAGTTTTGAATTGGGTCTCTGTGGCAATGATTATATCAATGGTTTCCAGGGTAGAATGTAACAAAATTGTTGTGGTAGCCCTATTGGTTTTTTCTTCATTTGGTTTCCAGGGTAGGGAATGTTTGTAGTGAGTGGAGATTTTTTTGTTATGGCTCCTAGCATTTCCTTTATGTTGTCTGTATTCTGTTTCCTTATGTTCAAAGCTTTTGAGGACTTGATGTCTGAAAAAGGCACTATTTCTTTAAAAGCACCTCCCTGAGCATTTCTTCTACCTTCATATCTCTTTAATGTTTGTTTAAGAAACATTTTGAATGATGAGCAATCCATTCTGTAAGAACAATTTACCCTAATATTCAAAAAGTTCACTATAAGAATTAGATTTCAGCAGTGGAGGAGAATGATTACTTCTGGCATGTAAAAATGCATTTGCATTCATTGATTTTTCAAAGTAATGCACTTCTTACTTTTCACTTTCACCTCTTACATTGAGAATTGTGACTTACCCCTATAAAATTTGCATGAGAAGTATAGTTATGGTTAGGGCAATGTCTCCCTTACTTATGACTTTCATACTATGGCAATTCATTGATATCCATAATATTCAAAATCTGTGCAGATTAATGAATAGCATGAGGAAGTGCATGCTGTTTTTTGCTGAATTGCACATCTACATTGCTATGGCAGAATCTGTTCAGTGCAAGTAAGAGCAGCTAAGCCCTGCTCAGATTGCCGATCCATGAAAAAACTGTGTGTGTGTGTGTGTGTGTGTGTGTGTGTGTGTGTGTGTGTGTGTGTGTGTGTGTGTGTGTGTGTGTGTGTGTGTGTGTGTGCGTGTGTGTGTGTGTGTGTGTGTGTGTGTGTGTGTGTGTGTGTGTGTGTGTGTGTGTGTGTGTGTGTGTGTGTGTGTGTGTGTGTGTGTGTGTGCGTGCATATATGTGTGTGTGTGTGTGTGTGTGTGTGTGTGTGTGCATGTGGTGTGTGTGTGTGTGTGTGTGTGTGTGTGTGCACGTGTGCATATATGTGTGTGTGTGTGTGTGTGTGTGTGTGTGTGTGTGTGTGTGTGTGTGTGTGTGTGTGTGTGTGCATGTGCATGTGTGAGTAGTCACAAAGACTGTGTTTAAGTAAGTACTGTGACTGAATACATATGACTGCTTGTTGTGTAATTGTGAGTGTTAGAGGAATGCAACCAGGGCACTGGTAAGCATGGGAAGATTTGGGATGCAGGGTATATTGCAATGGATGTGTGCATGTGTATGTTTGCATGTCTTTATGTGTGACTGTCTGAGTATTTGTACGTGTGGTCTCTGCTATTTAACAAGAAAAGCTGAGTAAAGTTGAGCCACAAACTATAGTGTTTCTACTCTATTCAGCCTCCCCTATCAGACAGCCATTAAGAAGCTTAAATTATGCAGAAGTGTGTGTGTGTGTGTGTGTGTGTGTAACTATGAATAATAATATAGTGGAGCAGTGTACCTCATGTTATTAGTGCAGCTATGTCATTATCTATGTATGCCACCCACAGAGTTCACACATGTTATATACCTTCCAGGTAAATTTACAGACACTTGGTGGGCCTTCCTAAAGTGTAGAATATGCGTTGGAAAAGTCACTGAAAAATAAGTTACTGTTTAGACAGCCAGGCACTTTCTGCAAAATTGTTGAGTGCTGGAGGACTATATGACAAACTACAGTACCAACCTGGCATATTAAAAATCTCAAGACATTTTAGAATAATTTCCCTATTCAGAAGTATCTTATGGCTTCTACTCACTTTCAGCCAATAACATTTAACTTGTTGGTCTATCAGGATCTATGTTTGGGTACCAAACTTAAAAAATAGTGAACTGTGAAACACCAAATAGTAAACAATGAACAGGACTGTGGTGGCCCACTTCTGGGCCAGTAATCAAGGAGCCTCGATCCTCACCTCTGGCACCTGTGGGAAATGTTCACAGGGAGAATAACAGATACACACACAGTATCTCCTGATGCAGCTCTCTTTATCAAGCACAATTCCCCTTAAGTGCACACAGGGAACACCCATCAGTATGGGGGCTGGTTCCTCTCTCTTTCTCTGGATCCCCAATAAGTCTCCCCAATGGCACAGCTGTAGAGTTGAGTCCTTAGCCAGGTTTCCAAGCCAAGTCCTCCAACACTTTCTCTGTCCAACCAGTGCTTTGTGACCCTGCCCAAGTAGCTGACACACACACTCTTTGAGATTTGATGTACACACACACATACACACACACACACACACACACACACACACACACACACACACACACACACACACACACACACACACACACACACACACACACACACACATTGGAAAAGATGGCGCAGGTTTACTAGCTATGCCCCCTTCTACCCAGACTATCAGGTAGTTATGACTGCCACTAGACACTGCTGCCAGCTACCTTAAGGCTCTTCCAAGAGTACCCAGTATACTGAGTGAAATTAATATTAACACTTAATATTAATAATTTGAGAATGATTACTTATGTACTGTTTTTTTTCACCAATTGTATAAGCTGCCAATAATATGTACTGAATGTCTTTGTTAATGTAAATTCTGTATTGTATGTGAAATGTCTTATATGTGGAGCTTTTCTTCCTGGGACTGAACTGAAAATGGGCACTTCTGGCCCAGCTGGACCATCCCAATAAACAAATGCAAATAAATAAATAAATAAATGATATAAATGGTAGTTTGACCAAGAGCAAGGCTATTAGAGTGGTCCACACAGTGTCACCAAATAAATATGCAGATACTCTCAAAATGTAAATATCTTTACAAAGATCAGCCACAATGAAAAGTTTAAATATATTTAATAATAAATAATAAATAAACAAGAGAATACTAAGTATATATTCACAGTGACATCAGAGTTCAAATTACAGGAAATATTTAAAATAACACTGAAGGACAAGCTCAGACAAATAAAGAAAAACAATATCTAAACTAAGCTTCACTGTATTTCTGACTGAATCTAAGAGAGTTACTATTCCCTACTTACTTACTAGAGCAAGGCAGATGATGTGGTGAATGGTCCTTCTTGTTGTCAGGCCCAAGACAGACTGCAGAATGCTCTGTCTCACTAAGAGAATTTTCAAAATAATATCTAAAATATTATTTCTGGGATAGCTTGCAGAATGACATCACTTCTGGCCATCTGATTTAATTGCCATGCAAACCCCCATTGCTGCAAGCTGGCAGGATTTAGCACCTACCTGTAATCATATACACACAAGGGCTTTTGCTCAGATCTGTGGCAGGTGCTGGAAGTCATAAACAATGTCATACCTCCATGCTTCCAGAGTAGTAATTAATTCACCCCAAAGACAATACAGAAAGCTTCCCAGTGCAGACTTTGTGTCTTTGGCCACATTGAAACCTGTGAGAGAGCATCTTTATGGCCTGGCCCATAAAGTGATTTAATTTCTGATATATTTTAAAGTTTGCTGGACTGAGGTTAACTTTCCTAGGGCACACTGTGGATACATTTCAAACACAAGCACTTTACAAATACCCTTTCAACACAAACATCTGTACATATCAGTTTGATATACACATGACATACAGTTATAATACATTTATAACACAAGCATCTTGTATAAATCAATTTGATATTTACAAATGACATATAATTATTTACAAAATTCCAGCTGTGCTGGCAGTACCTCCCATCATCACAGGGACAATCAGCAAACTAAACAATTATTGAAATAAATGACATAGAATGGCCATAGTCGGCCAACATCACACACACAACCAACCAAGGTGGAGGGCTGTCCCCCCCACACCCCCCTAACTATATATAACAACTCTGAGATCACGCTACAGTAGGGAAAAGGGACATTTTTAAATGTTTCCCTTCACTTACCATACGTATTGCGTTACTTCCTAATTGTTGTCCGACTATGGCCATTCAATGTAGTTTTTTCCATGCTGCTTTAGCTCGTTGATTGTCCAGCTTGCTCTTTTTCGTTCAGTGTTTTGTGGTTCTGTTTTTCAAATTCAGTAGCCAAACATAGACCCGGTATTCCTACAGGAAACAGAGTATAACTAAGGCTTAAAGGCATCCAATTCTATCCACTCACAATGGAAAAATCACTGAGTTGTACTCTTGATATCAAACTAGGATACTTCAGCATGATTCTTATCTGGCACAGAAACTGCAGTTTCAAATTCACCTATCATTATAAAATGTAACCTGTTAGCTAAAAGGCCTAAATGAGTTCTAGTGCGGTCAGAGTGCTTAAATTTAGAGCTATCTTGTGGAGTTAGAGATGCAAACAAATCCGTATGCCAACAGACTTTACGATTTATAAAGTATATTTTCTGCCGATGCAGAACAGAACTGCTTCTCAGCTGCAGCAGGGCTAAAGATATGCTGTGGTCCTAACTCCTTAACAACTGCCAGCAGTCAATTACTTTGTCTTCATTTCTTTCTTCCACTTAGAGTGAACAAATTTCTTCCTGAATATATTTTGCTAGCAAAACATATCGGATTTCTTACATATCAACCCCTTTAACTACATTTCTTTATATTTTTTTCATATTATATTACAGATCTCTTACCAGTTCCCCTTCCCTTTTTATTAAACAATAGTAACCTACCTCCTGACACTTTATATTCTCAATGTGATACTTACATCTTTTTCAGATGTGACATTTAACTGGGGTCCAATCTGCCTGATTTGGTTGTAGTTTTGGTGGATGTACAAGATCCCATGGTATTTACTGAAAAGAGTACAGGTTTCCCCACTGCCTTGACTAAATTTCCCCTAATCAGCATAAATATCATATCTGGTCTCCTCTGAAAAGAGTCTGTTGGCCTAGTGGGACAGACCTGCTCAACAAAGCATACAATGAAAATAAAAATAAACATTCCTTATCAAGAGTAGTATATCTCCAAAATAAAATAAAAATAAATATTTCTTACTCAGAGTAGTATATATTCATAATGCCCATGGGGAAATACATCTTATAAAACCTCTTTTAGGCCATCAGTTGTCAGCTTTTCTGGTAATTTAACCTGCATGTTTTGCAATATCTATATATCTATGTCTATATCTATATTTATATTCATATCTATAACTCCCACAATACTTAAACATGTTGCAGCATTTGTACATTTTTTCATTTCCATGTTTCCTTCTGTTAATTTTTAAAGCAAAAGCTTCTTGCAGGAGTTCTACAAATTCTTACGTGTTTTCTTTTGTTTTTCTATAATCACACTCAGCATTTACATATTTAATCCAATTTCTATTTTTTCTGTTATATTATATTATATTATATTTTAATATTATATTATATTATATTATATTATATTATATTATATTATATTATATTATATTATATTATATTATATTATATCATATATTACCTTATCATACCCTAGCAATCTTCATAATCTAATTTCTCTCCAGTCTTTACATTTGTTTTTGTCTTTCGGCTTTTCCTGGTTAGGGGTCGCCACAGCGGAACTCCGGTCCGCTAATGATTGGCAGTTGATTTTTACATACTGGCTTGCCAAGCCTGACGCACAACCTTCAACGAAGGTATGCCCATTCACGCATGTCTCCACGCAGAAGACGCTCTAGCTGAGAATCGAACCGGGCAGCGTCTTACTGTGAGGCGACAACGCTACCGCAGCACCACCACCGCGGGTCTCTCCAGTCTTTACATAAATTTCTTTATTTTTTCCTCATCCCCATTTCTTCTTTACATAATTTTCTTTATTTTTTCCTCATCCCCATTTCTTCATCATTTTTGTATGATTTTGCTTTATGTTGACAACCATCAAGCCTCCCTGAGATAAGACATTATGTTGTCTGGGTTGGGGGGGATCCATCATCCAGGCTGCAATGAGTATGTTTTGTGCTTTCACCAGCATCCAAGCAATGACAGCATTTGTTTTAATTTTATAGCCTAACACCACCCCTGATAGTGACATGAGTGCTTACATTACTTCAGGGTCAACCTATGCCTTCTGTCCATGCATGAGTGCCCCCCCCTCAAGAACCAAGAGTTGCCATCACTGACTTGAGTAGCCATGCCCATGTCTTCCCTGCAGTAGCTCCCTTCATCATGATTGACCTCTGTTGTTCAGCAGAGACCCTGGTGTTAGAGTAGAGGCATGAGCTGGGTAGGAACCACTGTCCCTTCTCCAGTTATCTCAGCTCTCACTGTATTTTTCTCATAACACTTCCAAACCTGTACCAGTTCTACTGCATCAAAATTCTATCATATACTGCCCATAAAGATGCATAATATACTATAGACTAAATCGTCCTTTATCCTCTTTTCGTTTTTCATTAAGATGCCACTTATTACAGGGTTGTCATGATCCTCATGTTGTTCTCAAAAAAAATCTCATTTAGTTCCTTTGCCAGGGATTCAATTTGTCTGCTGAAATGCAGTCAGTATTTACACACTCTGCCAGTGTAATATAAGCAATGGGCCTGTTGTCACTGCCTACAGCCATGTCTCTTTGAGCCTGTCAAATGGGGGCAGGTTGACAGTGTGGAGACACTGATATGTAACAGGTAGAGGCCAGTATTTGTACACACAGATCCCCCTGCATAACCCACACCTGGATATCTTCTGGAAGTAAGAGAAAGTCAGCATCTGGAAATGTTCACCACATCAGAGGCAGAGCTACTGTTGCTGACCTTACATATACATAGCATGAGTATCCTTGAGAAGGGTAAAGCAGACAGGGTTTGGAGAGCAGATGTGGCAGGGAGTGATGCAGAACATTAGAGATGTTGGTGGCAGTTATGGGACAGTAGTTCATCTATGCCATAGGATAACACTGCATGCCAAGACCAAGGTACAGGATATTGGCAAGGAAAGGTCCAACACAAGAGGTGGGCCACCAACACAGAGCCATCTTGCAGAGGTGGAGGAGTTCCTAGTAAACAAGTGAGAAAACAGTCATACCTAGTGGTGGCCTGGATTTGGGAACAGGGCTGGCAATGGCTGCCTGACTTTCTGTAGAGGATATACAGCTTTGAAATAACCTAATCCATAGCTTTTTCAGTGTTTTACTAGTGGGAATGAATGTTGTGTCAAAACACATGCACATAACTATTCTCTGAAGTCCAGCTAAGTGGAGTGGCTAATGATATCCATCCATTGTACATTGTTGCAGGTGCAGGAGTTAACACAGGGCATCTAATGAGAATGCAGAAGGAACAATTTTTGTAGGGAGCAAGAACTCCATCTAGGTTATTAATATTCTCTGTTGATGAATTATCCCAGGGTATCATAACTGTGGTTCTGCTGCTTTATACCAAATTATAACATTTCAAATCTTAAATGCCAGAACATTGATGAATGAATTACTAAATGTCCAAACAAAACAATGGTGAAATGTGATGACCCGACATGTCGCTGCTGAGATAAGAATTTAGTCTCAGTCAGAGGGGAAACCGCATGCCAGTTTTTAAGCAGCATTGATACTCCAGTAGCATCTGTTTTACTGACATACTCTGTAAAACACTTTGTTTTGCAGCATATTCAACATATGTACATTGCCTTTGTGTTTTCCTCAGCATGGCTTTATTCAGAAATAAGTGTCAAATAAAACTAGATCTCAATTAATCTGTCATGACTGTCTCAGTTAACAGACCACTGAGACAGATGTAGTTAAGCTTCTTGCTGTTTGCTAAGCTGAAGTGAATGTCTGAAACATCAGATGCTTAACAGACAATATCTGTAAGATTTAATTGAAAGCATATTTGAAATTAATAATACTTTCTGAGATGATACATAATCAATGTATTCATAGAGGAAACAGTAATAAATGAGTACAATGTCAAACTTTGCTAAAATCGAACTTTGATGTTGAATAAAAGGGTAAAATTGGATCAAGGCATAAGAAAATTAAGCCAAACATATGTGTGTTGGCAGGAAGATCTAACCCTACTAATATATTTTCAGTTTGAGATTGAGCAGCCTTGGAGACTAGTGCAATTCTTGTTTTGAATAAAAATAATCCTCTGGAGAAAAACATGCAGCCTGCACTACAAACATTTATTTTTGATCTTCCAAATGGAAGAAATGGAATGAACAAGGCAGAAACCTTTTGTTTCTTCCTTTGTCATTAGTTTTCTGTGTTCAGCTTTGCATTTTAATGACCCAGAGTAACTTCAGGATTCCTTATCAGTTATAATAAGTCTGGAAAGTGATCATTTCCTTTTCGAATTATTTATGGAGGTGGTAGAACATTTACTATGGAAATAGAGACTAAGAGAAAAAAATGTTTAATGAAAATGTAAGAGATGACTGGAAGAATAAAATTGGAAGACTGTCACAAAAGGGGCCCAAGAGTATTGTTCTTAATCAGGCAGTTCAACAAAAGAATGAATTACCAAGAATATATCATGAACACTACAAATCAGAGGAAGAAAAAGCTAGAGAATGATAAGAAATGCATGAAAGAAAGACGATAGAAAAGCTGATTTGACTGCAATCTTAGTGCAGGTTATAAAGCCACCTAATCCTAACAGTGCATTGAAAGTGAGCATAAAACAGCAATATAGAAGAACGTTTTGAAAGATAGAAAATATGCATTATATGCATAAGCAGAGAATAATGCTTACTGTCACAGACAAGGAGAAGACATGTTTTTCAGTACTGATTGGTAATTTTTTAACTAATTCGCTTGTTAATAAGATGAGTAAACTGGATGATCTCAGAAACATTTCAGCCATGACTCTGGCCACAATGGCAAGGCTAAATGCAATATATAAGGACATTTAGAAAAGCCATTCAATAAGCATATTGTAAGGACTGAACCCACACAGATGTGAGAAAAACATACACATTTCCCATAGACTGACCAGACATTGTGACTGAAACTGAGACATTAAACAGATAGCTTAACCACTGAACCATCACACTTTCTCTATACACAGTCACAGCAAATACCATTGCTTGCATAATGGTTCTATTTGGATAGTCACCTGGTATGATTTTATTATATTAATTAATGAGGTGCTGGAGGACAGATTATATGTTAAATTCATGAGCTATTTTTTCAGAAAAAATTAAGGAATATGAAATTTTAGCAGTTAATAAATTAATGGTCAAGAAACCCCCACATGAAATAAAATTTATATAAAATATTAACCTGGAAAAATTAATTTTTAAATACATTTTACTAGTGTACTATATTGACTTTATTTTCCACATTTTGTAAAGGTTAAGATGTAATACCATTTAAAATAGGTACAAAAATTGACTGTACAGAGTTATAGCCTTCCTTCATTTGTTCTTTTTTTAATGTTCATGGTCATGGGGAGCCAGATTCTATCATGGCAAGCATTAAGTATAAGGCAGAGAACCAGTCCTGGGTGGGACTCCATCCTGCATACACACCCAAATGTACACTATGAACACACCTGTAAGGAAATCAGTAATCTACCCCTTTATTGTATCCACCTATGCACCCAGTCTGCAATCCATTATATGCTGTTCTATAATTCTTTCTCTTACTCCCCTGTGTCCCCTATGTCATGGTACTGAGAACAATCTTGGTCCAACATACATACACCTCCACTCCACTGCCTTTCCTAAGTACTCAGAGTAGTACATATTAACATATGGAGCATAAGAAGCAAACACTCTGTGCTTCATTCTTCAGTTTCCATCTTCAAAACACACATTCCTCCCATCTCTGAATCCTGGCTCAAAGTTATACTGTGCTTCCTGCCATTCTCTTAAATTCCAGTTCTGTCGTGATGCCAGGCAAAATGGTTAGGTGGGTAATCACTTTTATTCATTATAGCCCCTCTGAGTGCACATTTCTTGCAATTGTCCCCTCTCCACATACTAAAATGTGGTAATTATAGAATGTTTTCCTAGCAGACATAAACTATGGTATCATATTTCATTGCCCACCACCTCTGTGCTATTAAATTACCAAAAGATTCAGATTCATTTTAAACACAGTTAGTTTAGGTCACTCACTCATTATAGGGCATAATCTATCTACATTGGTGTACAAAAATCAAACGTTTGCTCAGTCATTTGTCAACAAAATACATTTAATCATAAGTAATCTATTCATCTTACCTTATCTAGTGTTCATAACAATAACCTAGACCAAGTTCAAGCTAGCAGGTTTTCGCACATTACTAGAACATTTCTATTTCTTGATTATTATTTCTAGTTAAAGAACAACCCACACTCACCTTCATCCAATGCTGTTTTTGCTACAGAACTTTGAACCTGACTTAAAGGCTTAGATATAAAGTAGTCTCTTCACTTTACTCTCAGTATCATCCTACTTCTGTAACGCTTTCATTTTTAAAATATGAGATTCAGTAATAGTCCATTTGTCTATGTCCCTATTGTATTTGTAAAAATTATAACTGCAATCATGTTTTCATTACATGTGTGGGGAATATATATACTAATTCAGAGATTGCAGTGTATTGGAGTACCCTAATGTTCCAAGGCTCAGTGATCTTAATGTTAGTATATATACTTATCAGGGGATGAGACCACTGTAAAAATATTTTTATTCATATTATAGAGAGCATCATTATTTGCTGTGTTACAGATAGAATTAGAATTTATTTTCTGCTGAATCAAGGCTTGCTTGTTTCAGTTCTCGACTTTCAAATAAACCGCTCCTTTTCGACAGCTATACCATGAGCTTAAAGCAGTCACAGAGAAAGGGATAAGCATTAGTCAAACACATAAACAGCAGTAATGAGAAATGAGTCACATATCTATTTCAAAAACTAAGGTGAAATGCAAAGGCAGCAAAGTTTCACTTCTACAGCAGACAAAATGGTTCATCTCAGAACCAAAAAGATTTCTGAAAATAAGTCGAGGTATTAGACAATATCTTCACAGTGTCCCAGCCCCTTATGTGTTTAGGGCTGTGACTGTTCTGATCTCCTGACCTTTCTAAATTGATTAGCTACTTCATTATTGTCTCTGCTCCTACAGTTCCCCTTTCTTCTCAACCTCATTTCCATCTCTTTCATGTAAAATATTACTTTTTCACATTTGACAATTAATCATCCCCTCCTATTGATGTCTTTCTCCTGACATGTCACTGTTTTACATCCAATTAATAATCTTTCTCTCACCACATTGTCCTTTACCACTTCATGTCTACCAAACGACCTATCCTGACCTTGATCTCCTTTATCTGAGATGTCACTCATTTATCTCCCACAGTTAAATGACCCTATCACATTCAACAAGCAGCATCATGCACCCATTTTTTAAATTCATCTGCGAACCAAATAACCCACTAAGTACAATCATCTCTATTCAGGAACATCTAAGGAGCACAGTTTGATGAGTATAGATTACTTGGTTTTCTCTCTCTCTCTCTCTCTCTCTCTCTCTCTCTCTCTCTCTATCTCTTTTTTTTAATGCCATTATTTAACATGGTATTTTTTACAAGTGACATGGCTACATACACAGTAAGAGAAAGGAAAACAAACCATACTAACATTTCCTTTGTTATTTTCATGCAGTATACATTTTAATCATTTTCATTCACTAAAACATTGCACAAACTGCCCAATTTCTGTCTTCCCTTAAACTTCACTACTCCTCCACTCCCTCCTAAACATTAATCTGATATTGTTAATCCTCATCCATTCCTTACATATGAGTATCGGTTCCGACCTCGGAACTGAGCTGGCCATTTTCCAAGCTCGCGTCAGCTACAAACTCTCGAGCTAAACTCTTACCCATAATTCCCCTCTCCCTGTTACCTCAGATTTCATTTGCCGCATTGCCATTCGGTCATGTCAAGCTGCTTCTCTTCAGCTAAGTATAGATATTTGTTGTCAGACTAGTCATATATATAACTTTTTCTGTCAGAAAAGTTTTTATTTTGTTGTCTCTTACCCTATCGCATTTAGCGACCATATTTTCTTGAGTTTTCTTCTCTTTACTCTATACCTTTTACCGCGAGGTATTTCTCCCATACCATTGTTGGTAATCTCTTCCTTTCTTCATACCTTCGGATATTCTTTTGTACCATTGCTGGTACCCTTTCAACTGTCCCCTTTTTCTATCATGGCAGATAAGAAAGGTAGTCCGGGATTTAAAAGGTGTTCTGATTGTGGGCACAAATTACCTACATCAGATGCACACTCTTTGTGTGTTTATTGCTTGGGGGTGTCCCACTTATCTGTTGACCCGCCCTGTGCTATTTGCAAAAATTTTTCTAACAGAACCTTGTTGGAAAGGAAAAATAAGTTGTTGCTGAAGGGACTTCTCACATCTCCCTTTTCAGAGGCTATTTCTGGGTTGGAGGCTTCAACCCCTCCTAGAGCCCATAAGAAAATTTTGAATGATCCTACTAAGGCCAAGTCTTTGCCTTCATCCCCGGCTGGGGACTCCTGCCAACCAAGACCTAAAATGGCTAAAGTTTCTTCTTCAGAGCTCGCTGAGTCAGCCCCAGTGCTTTCAGTGCCTAGACCATTGGCACTGAGGCCTTCGGCACCATCAGTGATCTCGGCTCCGTCTTTTCCTGTAGCCTTTATTATATCAGCACCGAGGGGCTCCTCGGTTCTGACTATTATGACTACTGCATCGGCACCGACCATTCAGTCGGTGCAGACATTGACCACATTGGCTCTGACATCTTACTCAGAACCAACGCCTCAGTTATTGGCTCCAATTTTGTCGGTTCCAGCTTCGGTACCGGCAAACACTTCGGCAATGATCCTTGTGTCAGTGCAGACCGTGACCTCGGCATCAATGATTATCTCGGTGCAGACACCCATAGTCCAGTCTCTCTTGGCACCGTTGTTCTCGGTGCAGACTGGTGAGGTGGACACCGAGCTTATCTCTTCTGTGGACAGACCTGTTTCTCCATCAGTCTACGTGAGGTCCACTAGAAGCCTTTCCAAACATGGTGTGTTGCATCTTGTGGATCAAGTGCTTCTGGACAGATGTATCCCGCCCCCTCCAGGACCTATCCTTCCTTGGGAGGTGATCACCCATTTCCAAAGACCCCTTCTTATTCTCCTCCTTCATTGCCTTTGAAGTCCTTTGATATAGCACAGTCTTCCCCCTTTGCGGTTCCCTTTATGGATCTCACTAAGAAACCTCAGTTGCCTTCGTGGCAGTAGAGTTTTGCTACGACTCAGGATGACAGTTGTGACACGTGTAATTTGCTGTTCCACAGCCATCCGGGGACTCCGAGTTGGAAGGCTGAGCCACTTAGGGGAGGAGTGACTGCTATCCTGGACACTCACCCCTCTTCAGGTGGACCAGCCTTTCAACTGATGGAGAAGGCTCTGGCTTCTGCTAGAGATACTGTGCTGTCTATCCCCCTACCCTCCTCTAGTACACTGTTTTCACAAGTCGTACCTAGTAGACAACGGGTGCAAGGGCATCAGGACATATTCCCACAGGAAACCCCTTTTCTACTGTCTTCCCCAGCTTCTCCCTCTGAGGAAGTACACCGGAAAAGTTTGTGTAAGAGGAAGCACATGGATTCCACAGAGGAGTCCCTCAGTGAAGACACAGACTTTGTTGAAAGGGAAGGATCTCCTCGGTCACCCTCTGAGGTATCCTTTGGTGAAATCCTTGAAATCCTTAAACAGAGAGGTGACTGGCAGCCCTCTAATCTGACCTCTGAGGAGTCTGTTTTCCTGCAGGCTTTTTGCGCCTGGCCCCCTACCTCCTGGGTTACTCCACCTGCCGATGAACTTGTCCAACTCATTGTGCAGCATGCTTGGAAGGCTCCTGACACCATTGAGGCTATTCCCCGGAGGCCAGATAAGATTTTGTCCCCTCCTGCTATGGATCCCCATTGGTCTAAAGGTCTTCCTGTGGTTGCTGTGGTGGTGGCGGCTGCAACAAAAAAGGATCTGGCGGAAGAAGAAAGCCAGACTGTCCATCTGCCTAGCAAAGAATCCTGGGCCCTGGACAGGATAGGGAAGCACACCTTTGCATCAGCGACCTTTACTATCAGGTCTCTGAATTATATGGCACACTTTACCAGGCTTCAAAAGGATCTGATTTCTGAGCTCTCTGAAACCTTGGCTGGTGCCGTGTCTGATGAGGTCCATGACAAAGTGGCCTCTCAGCTGGTCAACATTGAGTCAATATCTAACTCCTCTATGTGACTGATATCTCACACATCAGAAGGAGCAGCTAGAGTGGCAGGTTCAGCTGTGGTCTTGAGACGACAAGCCTGGATGTGCTTGTGCAATTTCGCAGAACCCTTTAAGGCTTCCTTTCTTAATGCTCCCATTGAGGCCGCTTCGTTGTTTGGACCCAAAGTTAAAAGCACACTGGCTAGATGTGAACAGGATGGTAAGACCCTTTCTGCCATAAGTGTCCGTTACACTTCCCCTCAACGTGCTTTCTCCCAAAACCAAAAGAGTGGGAAGCTATGGTTCAAGAAATCTCAGGGTCCTTTCCGTGACACACAGGCTGAGTTCTCCCTTAGAGGCAGAGGGGGAAACTCACAGGGAAGATGCTCCTTTCGGGGCAGAGGGGGTCCATGTAACCAGGGTTCCAGGGACTCTTTCCCTGGCCAATCCTACCAGTGCTCCTCAAGAGTGGCCCAACTCCTTTCCTCTGGAGGTGGTTGAGGGTCATTTCTCCTTGTACCCTTCTGCCCGGCTAACCATCACCACTGATTCTTGGGTATAAAGGATTATAACCAGAGGTTATCTTATCCCCTTTGATCTTTGTCCTGTCCCTTAAAAAAACCTTCCTGACGTTCCACCCAGTCAAAGGGAAGAAGCAGCACTATTTATTTATTTTTTTATTTATTTAACATTTGTTGACCGGGAAAGTCCAACTAGGTTCCACAGATCCTGTTTTCAGTGGAGTCCTGGGGATAAATGCTCCAGAAGCATGTCTTTAGAATCTTTCTAGACTAGTCACTAGACTAGAGATAGAAAAGCTGCTAAGAGAGAGAGTAATCCAAATAGTCCCTCCAGACCAGATAGGATCTGGATTCTAACCATGATTATTTTTGGTGCCAAAGAAAATCGGGGACTGGAGACCAATTTTGAATCTCAGTATATTGAACAAGTTTGTGAGAGTACAAATATTCTGGATGGTCACAATACAGTCTATCCTCCCGCTTTTGGAAAAAGACGATTGGATGTGCTCGATAGATCTTCAAGATGCATGCTACCACATAAAAGTGGACAGGCCATCAAGAAGATTTCTGCGCTTCCATGCAGGAGCCAGTCACTACCAGTTCAGAGTACAGCCCTTCGGACTCTTTACAGCCCCCAGAGTATTCACAAAGTGCATGGCAGTCGTCACAGCTCACTTGCGACTACAAGGATTCCAGGTATTTCCATACCTAGACAACTGGCTCATTTCCACCCCCACCAGACATCTACTGGAAGAGGCCCTGGCATACTCTCTCCTCACTGCACAAAGGCTAGGCATAACCATAAACTGGCAAAAATACAATCTCACCCCATCTCAGACCACAGAATTCATAGGGGTTATCTTGGATACAAAGAACTGCAGAGCTGCCATTCCAGAGCACAGAATTCTAAGGATAAAGCAACAACTGATCCCAATCCTTTCAAGGGAGAAATCCACAGCTCACTCTGTCCTACAGCTGTTGGGTTCCATGGCAGCCTCCATCACCATTGTCCCACTGGCCAGGTTTCATATGAGGATTCTACAATGGCTACTGCTCACCCAATGGTACCTTTTCAGCATCCTCTTTCAGCCAAGATTCGAGTAACCCACAGGTGCAAACAGGATTTAAATTGGTGGATGACACACAATCCGTCACAGTGGCCTCGTCCCTTCTCCCCCCCCAGCAACCCAAGGCCACAGTGACAACAGACACCTCCCTGGTGGGGTGGGTGGGCTATGTCAGGACAATCAGTCCAAGGCACTTGGTCAGAATTGGAGGCCCAACTGCATATAAATGTTCTAGAGCAGAGGGTGGTGCTTCTGGCATTGCAAGCATTCCATCCCCTGCTGCCATTTGGGACGATTGTGATTCAATCAGACAACATGGTGGTGGTCTGGTACATCAACAAACAAGGTGGAACCAAAGCTTACCCCTTTGTCCAGAGGCCATGAGGATATGGCAATGGGTGATGGATACCAACTGTTTTCTTCTAGCAATGCACATTCCTGTGAGTTCCAACATAGCAGACAGACTCAGCAGGTGCATTCTATAACCTCATAAGTGGTCCCTGAATCCCTTGATAGAGGCGGAGATCTTCCACCGCTGGGGCTGTCCTTGCTGCAACCTCTTTGCATCCCCAACCAACTACAAATGCAGCAACTACTTTGCCCTGATTCCCCCTCCAGGACAGTCACCCAGGGACACTCTAGTCCATGATTGGCTCTCAGGTCTTCTTTATGCATTTCCACCTTTTCCCCTCATTCCCCAGTTTCTGAAGAAAGCCCGTCAGTTGAAGAGCAAGGTGATCCTCATAGCACCATATTGGCCTCATTAGATTTGGTTCCCCTTCCTTTGGCCTCACCTACTAGATCGACCATGGATTCTCCATCCAACCCCGGAGTTGATCTTACATCCGCAGAACCTGATTCATCCCAACTTGGACAACCTGAAGCTCACAGCTTGGCTACTCCAATTCCCTTGATTGCCAGGCAGAATGATCTTTCTTTACCAGTACAGGACATTCTCATTGCATCTCATAAGTCTTCCACTAGAATTACTTATCTAAGCAAGTGGAAAAGATTTACCTGTTGGCTGAAAGAAAAACAAGTAGATCCCTTCTCAGCACCAGTGTCGATAATACTAGAATATCTGGCCGACCTTTTTCAATCGGGTCTATCTACCTCTACCATTAGAGTACATTTGACTGCAATATCTAATTTCCATGAGGGTGTCCAAGACTCCTCTCTTATGCCACACAAATTGTGCAAGACCTTTATAAAAGGTGTGAATCATCTGAAGCCACCTTTTAGAGAACCTATTCAACCATGGGATCTATCATTAGTTCTACAAGCTCTGACAATGCCACCCATCAAACCAGCTTTTTCTTGCAACCTCAAATATTTGTCATGGAAAACCTTGTTTTTGGTCGCCATTACTTCTGCCAGACATATCTCTGAGCTTCAAGCCTTATGCATCAAGAGTCCATACTTGATTTTTCATAGAGATAGAGTGTCTTTGAGAACTAATCCTTCATTTCTACCAAAGTGATCTATGAAATGTCCACTAATCAAACCATTGAATTGCCAGTTTTCTTTCCCAATCATTCCAACAGAGGAGAGTATTGCCTACATACCCTAGATATTCACAGACAAATCCGTTTTTACTTAAACAGGACTAGGGCCTCTTGTAAATCTGACCAGTTATTTTTGGCCTATTTTGGACTTAGATTAGGATCTGCTGTTGCTAAGGTCACATTAGCTAGATGATTGAAAGACTGTGTGACCTTCATTTATATACAACGTAATATTCCATTGCCTACTACCATGAAGGCTCATTTGACAAGGTCGGTAGCAACTTCTGCTGCCTTCCATGCCAGAGCTTCTTTACATGACATCTGTGCAGCTACAACTTGGGCTACACCTCATACCTTCATTAATCATTACAAATTGGATTTGGCCTCCAGGGGAAGAGCATCTTTTGGTTCTATGGTGCTCAGGAATGTCCTTCCATGAGAGCCTCCCAGGAATAGAGATAGCTGGGGACTTTGACCCACATGTAAGGAATGAACGAGGATTAACAATATCAGATAAAGAAGTTATGTCTTACCATAACGTTCCATCTATATTGTTGATCCTCGTTCAGTCATTATGACCCTCCCTCCTTCCCCCTCCGGTGGCTTCTAGTGGATCTCACCATCTGGTTCTCTTAGGTCATTTGACCAGAGGTAGCCTCTGCCTTCTTTTGACTTGCAAACTCAATCTGAGGTAACAGGGAGGGGGGTTATGGGTAAGAATTTAGCTCGAGAGTTTGTAGCTGTCACGAGCTTGGAAAATGACTGGCTCGGTTCCGAGGTCGGAAATGATACCCATACGTAATGACTGAATGAGGATCAACAATACAGATGGAACGTTATGGTAAGACATACCTTTTTTTCTGCATGTATTGTTCCCACAAATTCCATTTATTTCTATTTAATTAACTCCATCCCAGTTCAAAAGATTCCACTTCCAGTTCTTTTAGCTCTTTTGCAATATTCAGTACTTAAGTTACAGCTGGTTTACATTTTGATTTCCATTGTCTAAAATTTTTTTATTTGCAGCCAGTATCATTAAACTTACTTAGTAAGATCTTACTTTGTCAATGTAGATCCTATAGCTCAGGACAAAAAGAATCACTTCCTTCGTTGCAACCATTTTCTCCCCCAACATTTCTGACAAATTATTCTGTAGACAGTTTTGAAAATTTGGCAACTGATTACATTCCCAAAAAAACATGTTCCCAGTTGCCACTCTCTTTCCTATCACAACTCCAGCATTTTCTATCTACCTGGAGAAAAATTCTCTGAAGCCTGCTTGCGGCATAAAGTATCTATGCAAACACTTACAAGCAAAACTCCCAAACCATTTGGACTTAGTTGTATACTGGGAAATAGTACAGATGTCCTCCTATTGTTTATTTGTATATTGCCTTTCCATCCTGTCTTCCCAATATTTTCTAACCTTCTCTGATTGACTTTTAAAGTTATCATAAAATAGGGTCTATATTAGATAATCGAACGTTTGAAGTTCGACTATCATATGGTCGACACCATGTGATCGAACTTTCAAAAGTTCAAATATCTAATAAAAAAAAATAAACTACACAAAACACCTACCTGAACTCTCTAAGCAGGAGGGCAAGCCCCCCTGCACCCCCCACGCCCCCCTCTCTTTAAATATACCAACTCCGAGATCGCACTACAGTGCAATAAAGGGAACTCTTCCCATTCCGCTGTGTATGGAGATCGCCATTACAATGTTCAAACATTCAAAAATCCAATCATATGGTGTCGACCATATCATTTTCGAAATTTTGAATGTTCGAACATTCAATATAGACCCATAAAATATTTTATATGCCCCACAAATTATCCTTTTTTAAACAGCATCTTCTGTTCTAGATTCAATGAAAAACATTACCAGAGCTTATCTTTAATTTAACAATCACCTTTCTATTTGCCTATAATCTGTTATTAATCTCTGGTAGTCTCTAACCTGCAGTCTAAACTTCCATGTAGCCTCATCCTTCTCTATTACATTTCTCTCTCTAGTTGTTCATTCCCAGAACCTTGGTTCCTTTGTTAATTTTCTTCAGTAAATTCCAACCCCCTCCTGCCTGTTTTTCCTGTCTTTATTGCAACCTTTCCAATGTACTTGTTACTGTCTCCCATCAAAAGCTATTATATAAACTATTCTCTGTTAATCTTGCAGAATCATCACTCCCATGGTATCATAGATGGGTCTACTTCAAAGGATTGAAATTTCACAACATCTAACCTCTGATCATCAAAGACGAGAGGATTGAAGTTGTAAAATATCAAACCTAAAAAAAAAAATCTAACAAGTGAAAACTTCTTATTCCCTTGCTACTCAAATATACCAACTTTGAGATCATACTACAGTGAAGAGAACAGTAAATTTCCCATTCCACACTGAACAGTGATCTCCATTCACAAGGTTCGATATTTCACAACTTTGATCATCTGGTCTTCACAGATCAGAGGTTCATTGTTGTAAAATGGCCATCCTTTGAAGTAGACCCATCATAGACATATATGTTAAAGACAACAAGTAGTAAAATGGCAAAATTATGTCTCATCCTTCCTATCCATAGCTGTAAGTGTCCTCTAAGGATCTATTTGTGGTCCCTTATTATTTAGCATCTTCATAAATGACCTTCACAAAGCATCCAAATAGGCCTCTATAGTACACTATGTAGACTATTTACCTCTAGGGCCTTCATCTGACATACCAGCCTTTCATATCAAGCACATAACCTTACCCTTCCCCATTTTTAAATCATCTGTTAACAAGATAAGCTCACTTGGCATAATTTCAGTTTTCCACTGCTGAGCCAAGAGCACTGTTTGATGAAGTGACTTGTTGAGTTACAAAGTATGAAAGTGGAGACTGAGGGTATCAAACCCAGGACAAGGATGAAGTTCATTAGCAGTTCATAACCTTAACCCTCTGTAATAAACTCAGCTAATATCCATCACTTGATACGTCACCTTTATACACTCAACAGTTGCCCACTAATCAGCTCTGTAAGTCCATAGATAAGACATCCTTCCATAGCAAAACCTGGTGGTGATGGCCTACACTCACAGTTTAATTTATACAAATAGTTCAGTTTCTCACTTCTTTTTTTCTTACGATTTTTTTCTTCCACACAGTTGACCATTAGCTGATCCTGATGCCTCTCTTCATTAGATAGATCTGCCTACTCCTCCTCCTTTTTCCACATTAGGGCTGGGGCCAGCAAGGAGATTCAGAGATCCAAGGACAATGTCATACTGCTGTCATGTTGTATTTCCTCTTTTAGTGTCACCACTGCATGTGTCTAACAATGACTTGAGGGTGGGTTATGCAATGGACATCAGCTCTGAACCAACCCTCACTGCAGTATAGGGTTGTCAGCAGGACACCCTGCCCACTCTTGATAGCAATTTGCAGTTATTTTCCCCATCTCAAGCAGGGAACTCAGAATGCTCTTTGTGCCCCAGACATGCACTAACTTCATGCCCCACATGTGTGTCTCAGATATCCAAACTGCTAATCGAACTTGCCTAGACCATAGTCAAGGACTTATCCCTCTATGCCACAGTACTTGCAATTTCTCACTGATAATTATCTTTGTTTTACATTTCTTTCTACACTATATCTGATCTCAGGAAGAAATCTAGAATTCTTCCCTTTGCCATTGCTGGCAACAGGTCTGACATTCCAAATTTCTGGCAAATACCTCTCCTTTCTGCATTTTCTGTGTCTTTTCAGTACCAGGAGTAATTCAGTAAGTATGGTCTTCATAGGGATACGTAACACTGGTATAGTACTGAGCACTGTACAAGAACCGTCTTGTTCCCATTTACCAGTTGGTAAATATTGTGTTGTAGACAGATGCCTGATTATTAATGATCTATTGGCTTTACTTGTCAGAGATCCCACCTAAAATCTTAAGAATGGCTTTCTGGAAGATAATATTGACTGGTTTTCCATTAACCTCTATGGCCTTTTCTGTCCATTTAATGGCCAAATGAGAATCAGTACACCCAAGATGGCAGGAGAAGATGGCTGCCACAGGACTCAGCTGTGTATAGCTCCTAATCCTATAATGTTTTTTTTCTGATCTACAAACTTTCCTTCGGATTTATATCCTTTTGTGTTTATTTACTTATGAACTGTTTTGGATTTATCCTATGGAATCTTGTATGGTGGAGTTGCTAACTAAAGAAGTGGAGATTTAGCATTAAATTAGTCTGTGGGCACTGTTGTTTTGGTTCCTTTTGCCTTGAAAATTAGCAGTTAGGCTGCATGTAGATATAGCTTTGCATGCTTCTTTCTATGCCAGATGGACCTGGACTTAGTTGGGATGTTTCAAGGACTTAGTAAATTATCTGTACATTAAATATTTGGGCAGTCTTGGTTCATTTGTGATCTTTCTACCACATAACCATCATGTATTCTTTTTTCTTCTGAAAACCTGAAGAGTACTTCTGAGCATCCCCTTGCTTCACATTCCTGGTTTCTGTAATCTTCTCTACTTACATCACCCCTGAATACTGCCTTAGGCAGCAGTTTTCAGCTAGCTCTGCTCCAATTTTGTTGCATTTCCCGCTCCTAGTGTGACTACAAAAGAAAATCCCATGGCTCATTTTGCTTATTTAATTGCTATTTGTGATTTTTATGGTTATCACTGATTGATAATTATTACCTTTAAATTTACTCCTAATGGTTTTGAGGGCTTCATTTACTTGATTGTGCCACTTTTCAGTAAATCCTGATCCTATGAGCCTATTCCATCAAACAGGCACAGTCCTTCAATTTCAACAGCTTATCTAAAGGTTCTGCAGCCTCCAAACTGGTCATATTAAATAAGGGAGTGCAGGGGCAAAACTCCCAGCATGAAGGTGTGGGAGACTATCCGCCATTGTGACTTATACTTGTAGGTCCAAGCATATTTGACAAAATGGTCTCGTAGGATCATAGTTTACTCTGTGTGACTACAAAGTAGGTAACAGTAGAAGTCCTGCACAAGCCCTAGTACATCTGCTATTCACCCTTGTGAAAACAGACTAGATGACCTTGCTAAATCCCCCACTTAGAGCTAGGAGGACCTTGAATAGCTGAATAAGAGCTCCCTTACTCTTTCTGACTACAGTGGACTCTCTAACTACCTGCTGCTGTTTTGCATTAGTTAAGCTAATGGAGTGAGTGTGTTTTGCTTCAGTTTAAGTTTCCCACCTTTGATTTAAAGGGCGGTTTGATGTTTCTTTGTACAAATTCCTTCCTCTTCTTCATTTTCTGTGTTAAGACAAAATAATCTAATGAATAGAGAAAACTGTGCTGCAAAGAGGTACTTTATTCACCAAATGATCTGGTAACTTAGATTTTCAACTTCAGTAGATCTACCATTCTGAATCAACATTTTAGTATGTGCTAAGGTAAGCCCCTGCCACTATTGTCTGTCTTTGTTCTCTTGCCCCATTTGTTAAAACTGCATTAATTTTTGGTTGTATTAGCTAAGATAAGTCTCTCATCTCTGATGCCTATTTTAAATGATACATCTCCCTCTGTCTACGAGATTTTTATCTTTTTCAGTATTTTTTGATATTAATAACAACAAAAAGGCTGTATGCATGACATATTGAGATGTACCTTCTCAGAGAGGCTTTTCATTAGACTGCTTTCTTTGGAAAGATCGTTTCACTTGGTTCTTCCCTAATCTACATTGCCTCATTGTACTTGGCACTATTACCCTAATCACTTTCCCACCACTGCAACTTCATTTCCTGCCTATGCCCTTAATTCCACCTCCAGTCTATATTTATTACTTATACTGTGTCCAGACTGAATACCATAAACTACCTCTCAAACACCACCAATCAACACATATTCCTCTCTACCTGACCTACGTACATCTATTGTCCTCAGAAAATACATTGCTGTTCTCCTACATACATTCATGCAACATTCATTCAACAAGTATACATCCTACCTTCCTATCAAACAACACTTCTTATTGTTCATTTTGCCTTCACCATATAACAAACTTACTACCACCATCCTTTTTAAAGCATAACTAATTTCCTCCTTATTCTTTCTTTATACAGTATTGCTCACTGGCACTCATACCTCTCAGGTGTACCTCATTACCAGGAATGTACCTCATTTGGGGTCTTAAAAAGTTCATGTTCCTCGAAGTTCCTCAAAGTTCCATATTCAAAGAGTCTGTCACACATTCAGTGTTAGGAATTTTTTTAAGTGAAATCCATGGTAAATAGAAATTAATCATATTCATTCATTAAAAGATCTTCTTTATAAGTAAAACCAGCATATTTTAACCATCCTATGACCTTCCTAGTTGAAGTTGTTAGTAAGCCATTAGTATGTGTTCCACATTTTGCCCATTTGTTCCACATTATGACGGCTAGTGTTCCTCATTTTGGAGATGGAAGGTTGAGAGCTATGCTGGCACTCATTAACTGATCCTTTTCCAAATAACAAGCTCATGCCAACTATACATTATACCTAACATAACACTAGTAAAAATACTGAAATGATCCAACCCCAAGCCTTCTAACTGAAACTGTCCATGTAGTCCTTCTCAAAATAAAGACTTCTCAGTTAGTGTAGAGGGTAAAGATTTGTACTCTGTAAGCTGCTTTCTGTGTAAAGGGTGCAGTTTGAAACTTAAATATAAATAAGTAGCACCTGCTGGAGAGACCAGTATGTATCCCAGAGACCACCCTTTCTCTGGGATAGGTTCCACATCCATGTGAAGCAGAGTTCTTCCCAAACCAAATTCAAATGTAACTTGGACAATTGGATAGGGAACCAGAAATTCACTCTTGGTTTGGCACCTTTGTTTCCAATGGACACAAGCAGCCTGTAAATGGTTTATCTCCTAAGTCTTTGCTTACACTACCAATGGTATAACAACTTGACAGATTTGGGTTGCATGGCTGGGCTTAAAAAGGACCTAGTGATCATTAGCCTAGTACACACCCATGAACCTTTTAATCTGTGAAACAGAAAACAATTACTGATTAGACTAAATATAATTTCCAGATTCATTGGACCTCCACCTAAGTGGATATGCAGGCAAACCATCCACTTGTACTTATGCCTTCTGAAATAGTACAGTACATCAGATATACATTTGAACCCTGACCATGCATCACCCAGCATAGCTCAGTGGCAGTTATTCCCAGTTCTCCCACTCTTTCCTTACAGCCCCCACTCTTCCTGAGTGCTCTGCAGTTAGTGTCTCAAATAAGACTTATAGATAACGTATATGGAAATACTTCCCAATAACACACACAAAAAAGACATTTCTTCCCATGGATCATTTCTATTATCTGAAGACTAATTAAAGCAAATAATGAAACAAGATATGTAAACTTTTGAAATTTACAAATAACCCTGGCCAGAGGTTCTTGGAGTAAGTACTAGGCAATCAGTCTGTACACTATTACAAGTCTATCCAATAACTCATGTTCAGAATTTCCCACCAGCCTCAAGGAGGATAACACAAGATATTGTAGAGGAGAATCTGAGGCTGACAATCCAGTTATCTAGATTTCCAATGAACGTGGCAAGGGTGCTACTCTACTTAACATGTACTGCAAGTTTGTTGCAAAGGTGGGAGATATGCTAGGATATGAATATATCATGCCAACATGTACTAGTTATCTATTAATGAAGGTTTAATTTAACCATGTATTTAGGAAACCATTTGCTTTGTGAAGGAATAGAAGGTCAAAAAGGGTCTGATCTTTCATGGCTCAAAAGGCTACACACTGATTCCCTTGTTAGAGTGTAAATGAGACTGAATACAGAGAGAGAGAGAGAGAGAGAGAGAGAGAGAGAGAGAGAGAGAGAGAGAGAGGGCTGCTAGTCTGCCCTGTTAACTAAGATTGTTGATGCCACTAATCTTTCTGGTTGTGAATTTCTGAGGTCTCTGAAGTTGAGTGATATGTTTAGCCAAACATATTATACTCAATAATGGGGCTGATGAGATATGAGTAAAGGGGAATTAAGACCCCTATGGATCTAGAGGAGATGCTTTTGGAAATTACATGACCAGACAAAAGGCTTTCTGACCTATTGTAGAGAAACAATGGCCAAAAGATATTTAATTATCTAGATCCTTTATGACATTGTCTAATTGGAAGGATGTGCTATCTATATCCATCCAGCCACAACCTTTCCCCCTTTTTGCACATGGGGTTGGGGTGTCATTTCAACAGTGACAATCATCTTAAGCCAAGGTTTAAACCATTGGGTGGCCTTCTATATAGTATGAAAAATGTTTTATTTACCAAAATGAACTATACTACATTTTCACATTTAATTTGAGATCATTGTCCTTGCACAATTTGTTAACAAGGTCTAGTACATGTTGAAGCATTTGTGAGTCAGTGAATGCTTGAATATCAATCCTCAATAAACATCCAAAGCAAAGGATAAAATAATCACACAGACAAACCATTAAGTAAAAAACTGCAAGAGAAACAGAGCCAAACTATAGTTTTCACTGTGTGATACCTTAAACCTCTTGTAATGGAGACCCATCGGATATATGCAAATGATCCATTACCTTAATCAAGTGACTTAGCTACAGGACTGCTGAATACTGATAAGTTTTTAAGTTTTTATGGATACATTCAGGCCAATAAAGCCAAACCCCACTAGCTGTGGACATGCATGTTTCAACCTTTTTATTGACAGCACAGCATAACTGGATTGTTTGGCTGTACTTTAACAAAACAAGGTTTTTAAACCCATCCTATACCCATAAATATTAAGGTGCCTACAAAATATTCCAGCTAACATTCAAACTAAGGGTTCATTTCATATTTCCCAATGGGTCTCCATTTCAGAAGGTTTAAGATATCACACAATGAAAATTCTATCTTGGCTGGGTTTTTCTTGTAGTTTTTACTGAATGGTTTATCTGCGTGACCTTTTCCCCCTTTGGTCAGGATGTTAGTTGGGATATTTTGGGGTCACCTTAATGTTTATGGGCATCAGCTGGGTTAAAACCTGTGATAAAGGCAAACAATCTATTTATGGTATGTTGATGAAATCAGTACAAAGACCACAATAGACATGTTCGCAGCTAGTGAGGTTTGGCTGTATCGGCCTGAATGTATCTATATGGACATACAAAAGCTATGGAGCTGAGACACTTGATGTCCTTAAGGGTAATTTTCATATATCTCATGAGTCTCCATTACAGGAGGTTTAAGTTATCACACAGTGAAAACTCTAGCTTGGCTGGGTTTTTCTAGTAGTTTTTATGAACATCCAGTAAATAGCTATCTGCATATTTGGATAACTATATGATAGGTGCCAGAAGATCTAAAAAAGAATGCCATACAGGAGTGGGACCAACACTGAGCCCTGTGGCACATCACTGGCAACTTTTTTGCTTTCAGAAGTGACACTTTCAACTTTAACTCCCATGGGTTCTGACAGACAGCCATATTCTGATTTACAAGCCTGTCAATGCCTGCATGGGGACAGTTGTCAAAGGCCTTGGCCAGGTCCAGATGTGCAGTATGTACTAGCGTACTGCTCTCCACTGCTTTTAAAAATTTTTAAAGTAATTAATTAGGTTAAAATGCAGGACCATTCCTTTGACAAAGCCCTCACAACTGCTTTATTCATAGATTCATAGATTAGTACTAAGCTAACTTCCCTAGTGAGCCATTTTAAGCCTATCCAATTATCATTATTATGTGAGATTCAAACCCTGCATCTTGTGTTTGTAAGGCAAACACATTAACCATTAGGTCACCCTCCTAACCCTTAAAAACTCCTCTTATAAATTATTACCACTCTAACTGCTATTGTGGGCCATTCCAAGCCCAGCCAATTACCCCATGTGAGAATCAAACCATGCACCTTATACTTATAATGTAAACACATTAACCACTATGCCAACCTCCCACCCTTTATGTCTTTAAAATAGAAATGTAAACTAGAAATCAAAACTACCAAATCCATATACCTAAGAAATATACTGACTAACAAAGCTATATAACCAAAGTAATTTTAAGCGGTCATTAAATAAACAGCATAATTTGAAAATAAGAAAAGCAATATCTTGTCACAAACAAAGGATGACCAAATGACCACTCCTCAGGGCAATCCAAAACATTCATAAGGATCCCGGCCAAATATCTAAAAACAAACTCATCTCATCAGTCAGAATAACCTCAACTCCTTAAACTGTGATTAGAATTCCACTGCTCCTATCCCTCCCCCCTCTGCCACCCCTGAATAAATTAAAAAGTACTTAAAAACATGAGTCAAAAACTAACCTCTTTATATCAGCAACCAACGAAAATGACAAAGAAGCACAGAATAAACGTTCGTTCAGTATAAATAAATAAAACGTTCACAAAACAAACAAAATACTGAAAGAACGAACACGGCAGCATAAACTGAAAGAACAAACACGGCAGCATAAACTGATTAGTCATAGATTTATATGAATGTATTCAGACTACTGGGAGGTTAGAAGATTTGATTTTTGTAACAATGGATATTCAATGCTTGTTTACAATGATTCACAATGAGCTAGGACTTTGTTATATACATGAATATTTGAGGTCAAATAGTGATTATGACTCGGCTAAGATTGAGCTTATTTGTTTTCTTTTGGAAATCATTTGGAGAACAATGTTTTTGTCTTCCAGGATGAATTTTTTATTCAGAAACATGGCGTAGCTATGGGCACCTCGTGTGCCAATAGCTACGCCAATATGTTTCTAGCACATTGGGTGAGAGACGTGCTGTTTAAACTGGAATTATTTTGTAACAATGTCATTTTTTATCGTCGTTTTGTAGACAACATTTTCCTTTTATGGAACTGCAGTATCGCTGATTTAGAAGCCTTCCATGTGCAGATTAATAGCTTGTCTGATTGCCTTAAATTTACATTGGTTTCCTCGGAAGAAAGGATTGAATTTTTAGAATTGTTTGTAGAAAAATTACCATGCTCTCTGATAAATACTGGTGTTTATCGTAAGAATTGTTCACGTAATAGTTTGTTGGCTAGGTGCAGTATGCATCCGAATTATGTGTTTCGTAACTTAGTTCGTGGACAGGGGATTCGAGTATCAAGGTTAAACCCCACTGCTGAAAGTTTTTCCATAGATATAGGTAAGTTACAACAGAGGCTTGTATCTAGAGGGTATACACAAGATGAGATTTTGTATAGTTGGTCTGACTTGAGTTCCCTAAGAAAGGGTATAGCAGCTCCATATTATGGACTGCAGTTTACAGAGCCCAGTTCAACCTTATCTTCAGCTGAGAGGTACTCTGATCATGTGCGTATTGCTTTATTTTTTACTAGAGATCAAAATGCGTTATGTAATATTTTTAAACAGTTTTGGCCTATTCTACATGTTGATTCCAATCTGGGGAATATTGTTGGTCCTAATCCCAAGTTTGTGTTTAGGAACAAGAAAAATCTGAAGCGGATTGTTTGTAGTAGTAGAGAGTTAGGAAGAGAGAGTGAGCTTGGTAAGGATGGTGTTACATTACCTTGTGGTAATTGTAATTTTTGTGAATACATTGATACTTCTCCAGTTTTTGAACATCCTGATTTGCATAGGAGTTTTTATTTTAATGTCAATGCTCATTGTATGACTATGAATGTTGTTTATCTTGCTCAATGTACATTTTGTATGTCTTTTTATGTAGGCAAAACTAATCGTAGCCTTCGTGATAGGATTAGAGAGCATGTCTATAGTATTAGGAAGGGTATTACTACTAATGCCCTTTCCAAACATATTATGGCACTTGGGGAATTGCATCGTTTTGTCTTCAGAGTTATAGATTTAGTTTTGCCCAATATACGCATGGGCAACATTTGCAATCATACTGAGTTTAAGGAAGATAATCGGATGATAATTTTTAGAGCTG
Organism: Protopterus annectens; assembly: GCF_019279795.1. NCBI lineage: Eukaryota > Metazoa > Chordata > Ceratodontiformes > Protopteridae > Protopterus > Protopterus annectens. The sequence continues at coordinate 292,788,508 of NC_056731.1, read as the reverse complement.
ATAGAGGCCATGGTCTTAATGAACATGCTTCCATTAAACCTCTTTTGAAGAAACGGAGGTTATTCAGATGAAATATGTCATTAAACATTTTAATATTTTTAGTATAATATGTTCTTTTATATTTTTAGTATAATATGCTTAGAATGAATCATATGAATTTTTAGAGATTTCTTATTGTATGTTTTTTATGTGGTTTTCCTTTAAGTTGATTTGGTTAATTAATTAGTTGTGAATAGCTATTGGTTCATTTGAATTCATTAATTGTATATATATATATATATATATATATATATATATATATATATATATATATATATATGTTAATTTTTGGTTTATGATTTATGAACGTCTGAGGAAGCATTTTTATGTGAAAGCGCTTACTGTGGTTTATGAATTAAAACTTTTTATTCAGTTTATGCTGCCGTGTTCGTTCTTAACCTCTTTATATGTTTAACCTCTTTCTCTCACCACATCTCTAATGCTCATTTTAAACAGTCATTAATACATCCTACCCCCAAATAATTCCTCTTGTATGCTGTACAAAACTTTAGACTTATAAAAATACATTTCTCCACAATCAAGATTTTTGAAAAATGTATCTAAACACAACTGCTAGAGCAGCTAAGAGTACAGACTACTAATAGATCTCAAACACAGATTCAAAAATGGCCAGAATACTTCAAGCACTATCTATTCTATACAGTTACATATGCAATATATTCAGCTATGGAAAATAAACACAGCAAGAAGTACTATTTTAATGATATAAATATTTTATAAGTACTGAAAGTATTCAGCATGAGCTTCTTTTAAACAAACTTGAGTTCCTTTCATCTGGCAAAAGTACTATTTTATGTAAACCACCAAAGAAAAGAAACCAGTGAATAACAACTCTACTTTCCTGAATAAAATTTATTCCACAATACAAATTTCTCTAGCGCCTCGGCCACAGCCTTTACAGAGTAAAAATTCATCTGTTAAAGCAAGCTCTTTTTATATCCAAATATAGCATTCAAATCATTCAATCAAACAATTAATCAATTAAAAGACATACACCCATTAAAGCTAAAAAACTAAATGAAACTTTGCCAGTTGCATTCTTTGTTCAATCTACAAGGAAACAATGTATTATATTTCATTATTAACACAGACTCTTTATGTCTCAACATGTTTTTTTTGTAATTCTGCATTACCATATTGCATTGGTATATGTTCCAACACTGTAACCTTCATGCATTTTATATCTCATTGATGTTTATCATTAAAATGTTTTGCTATAGGACTCATGATTTTATTATTCTTGACATCTCTTACATGCTCTTTTATTCTGCCAATGTTCTTTTAGTCTCACCTATATAATATGTTCTACATGAACAAAAAATAACATAAATTACTCCTCTGCTTAAACAGGAGTATGTACCTCTGGTGTCAAAACTTTTTCCTTTTATCTTATCTACTTTAGTAACAATATGCTGACAAATAGAACACTTTCCACAGGGTAAAGTTCCCACACTATTAATATTAACCAACATATTATCCCTTGGTTTTTTATATATGCTATGCACTAAAAAATCTTGAAGATTTCTTCCTCTTTTATAAGATACTACCAAATCCACATCTGTTAGTGACTCAATTTCTTCCTTTACTTGTCTCCAATACTGTTTTACCAGCCCATTCATTATATGGGAAAAAATTGTATATCTAGTAACAAAAAATATTTTTTCTTTATCTTGTTTACCCTTCTTATATGTTATCTTTATATATCTATTATCAAATTTGATATGTTTGTTTGTTCTGTCATTACCATATATTTTATCAAAACTTTCTTGTACATCTTGTTGTTGATACCCCCTGGCAATAAATATAGAGGCTACTTTATGTGCTTCTTCCTGTGCTTGTTTGCTATTACTACTAAGCCTTTTTATCCTAAGGAGATCCCCATAAGGAATAGCTGCCAAGGTGTGACTAGGATGACAGCTATTACCAAACATTTTCCAATTTATTTGATTAAACTGTCTATGTATACTGGTCTGAATTTTCTGCTTTATTATCCCTTTCAATGTTATATCTAAATAATTAACTTGACTTCCTATTTGAATGTCATCAAACTTGATACCAAAATTATTAACATTCAAATACTCTATAAATTCAGATGACAAACTTTGTCCACCTTCACAAACAAAAATCAAATCATCAATAAATCGATAGTATTTCACTACATATTTTCTAAAAAATTCATGTCTATAAATATACATATTTTCAACTAAACCCATAAATAAATTTGCATAAACTGGGGCGAAAGCCGCCCCCATTGCTGTTCCAATCTTCTGCTTATATAAAATACCATTAAATTCAAATATATTATGTGTTAAACAAAACTCTATCAATTCTAATATGTATTGTGTTTTAGGACTCTCACCAAAAAAATACAGTATAGCTTCAAGACCAAAATTATGAGAAATGTTAGTGTATAAACTCACTACATCTACTGTTACATTTCTCTGGTCCATACTATATCTTTTATTTTATTTAAAAAATCAAAGGAGTCCTTTACATATGAAGGTAACTTCAACACTGCTTGCAATAAAATCTCATGCAATAGGCAACTAAGATTATATGTAAAAAAAACATTTGCAGACACTATAGGGTGACCTGGTGGTCGTATCAAATTTTTATGAATCTTGGGGAGACAAAAAAACTTTGCCACCCTACTGTTCTTAATCAGAATTTTACGAGTTACATCACTATCTGTAAAATAGTGTAAACTTATAGCTTCCTTTAACAAAGTTTGAAAAGCATTTTACGCTTCTTTCAAATAAATCTCATCTATCCTGCTATAAATATCACTATTATTTAAATGTTCCATACACATTGTTAAATAATCCCCAGAATTCATTACCACCAGCTTGCCCCCTTTGTCTGAAGGTTTAAAAACTATATCTTCATTTCTACTCATACTTTGCAACTTTATCCATTGTTCTTTTGTTAAATTATAGTCCTTGTCTGTACTTTCAAAATCTCTCAGTTCTTTATCCAATATAATATTTAAAGCATTGTTAAACCTCTGTATGTTAACATTTTTACACGGAGGCATAAACGAGCTAATATTTTTCAATTTACTTGTGTCTAACAAACTGTATGCATTAACTTCCTGCTCAGAATCACACGAAAAAAAAACTTTCATTGCTATCCGAATCTGTTTCATCATTACATTCAGTTATAGCATTATAATCAGTATTAAAAAAATATTCCCTTAAATTCATTTTATGAACTAAATTGCATATTTCAGTTTTTATCTCAAGCCTTCTAGGTATACATGTCGGTATGAATTTTAAACCTTTATCCAATACCGACTGTTCTATGGCATCAAATACATAACTAGATAAATTAACAACATAATCCGGTACCATAGTACCTGTTACTGTATTTTTATGTCCATCTACCTTTTTTGTATCGTCCTTCGCCTGAGTCTCTTTGGCGTTCATATCCTTGCCAACATCGCTTCCTGGTAGTAGTGTTCTGTCCATTTGAACGCCTATAGGTTCTCCGAAATGTTTCTGGGTTAGCAGCCCCTTGTAAATTCGGAAAATCTTCATTCTCCCTTTCCTCCTCGTCTACCGACAACGCACCACTCTCACCGGAAAGGAAGCTTCTGTTTTTATGCTGGTCGGTAGTTGTATTGCCTTTTTGAAAGGTCATGCTCTTTCTCCTTGCCTGCTGATTGGTGGGAAAAAGGAAAGCCCTTTTATGTTCATAGTCGCGAATATCCCTCTGCAACTTATACATTTTTCGATCCATAAGATCTTTCTCATAACTAGCCAACCATGTATTAATGTTCAGTAAGAAAGTTTCTAATACTGAACTAGATGTAACATTGGCAATCTGCTCACATACTGAAAGTATTCAGCATGAGCTTCTTTTAAACAAACTTGAGTTCCTTTCATCTGGCAAAAGTACTATTTTATGGTTCAAAAACTACCTCAACAATAGGAAAGTTTTACTGTAAAAGATAATATCTCTTATCACAAATATTTACACCTGCATTTCTAGGGTATCACAAGAATCTGTATTATTGGACAATTTTATTCTTTCTGTTTTATAAATGATTTTATATCTACTGATCCCCCAGGCAACACCACCTTTTCTGTAGATGATGTCATCTTATATGGTTCTGCTCCTAACTCTCCTACTGTCCAAAAGCTTCACTAGTCTGATTTCACCAAACTATACAACTGGCAGAGATAACCTTTGTATAAACCTTTCCAAAACAGCTGTAATGATTTTGGCACACAGCAAAAAGTGAAAAAACGTAAACCCTTTCAATTCTAGACCCAGACAAATCTAAAATCAAACAACTAGAAAGTTATATGGTTAATAGACACCTTCTTTATCCATCCCTTAGGTTTAAAAAGCATAGGACAAAGTTGTTTCTAAACTAAACTAAATAATCAAATCAATGCAGATTATAGTATTTCTAACATCGCACATGCCAAACCAAAACTGTAGTTATGCCAAGACTAAAATATGCTCTAAACATAGTTACCCTACATTCTTAATACAAACACACACACACACTTCAGATAATAATATCTGTACATTTATCTGCATCACACCATCTGTAACATCACTGCACCACTACCCAATTGAAAGCCAGGTGTTTACTTATCAGTGCCTGCTCCACTATCAGCTGTCTACCCTTATCTTTAAATTCATATATGAAAACTACTGTCTGATGCTCAAGAACAAACTTGCAATAAAAACATTTCTTTGCCTGTTCAGAATGCAAGTTGACAGTACCATTTTATTTCAGAAATCCACAGTCATGTTTAGAATAGGTGGAAAAGGTTTATCAAAAACTGCACATGCTAACTGCAACAGTCTCCCTGCAGAGCTCAGAAGCATTAAAGAATGCTTATTCTTTAGGAGAGACAATTCTTTAAGCACCTTATAGACACACATAAAACAGTTATTTCACTGCCTTCTCCCACTCACTAGCTATACCTACACTCATATTACTATGTTCTTAATCCAAAGTCATATGGCTATATTAATATTTTTATTGTAAACTTGTAAATATGTAAATAGTTTTAAATTGCTCCACATTAAACAAACTGCCTTTGTCTTTAGTGTTATTCTTTGCACATGTAGCATTGCATATGTATGTAAATACTTTGGGATCTATTCAGATATCTTTCCCAAGTCATGTTAATTGAATTTTGTGTGATGAGCAGCCCTGTGCAGTGTATGTCTGACTCAGAAACACTGGATCTGTGATTCAGGCAGGCCAAGCATCATGTTCAGTGTGGTATATGTTATGGCCGTATAAAGACATTGTAATGAGCATCATTATTAAAGCCTCTCATGGTATGCTAATGAGGGAAAATAAGATGGAGGAATGATTCATAAACTTATAAATGTCAGACAACAGGGCTGTGCCCACAGCATATTTGAACTCGACCGAATGCTTATGTCAGTGGTCGTCACCACATTAGTGTGTATCTGCAAGAGGCTTTTATTGCTACTGCTGTGGCCAAAAATCTGTTGCTGCTTTGCCCAATGGTGTACAACATCACTCTTGGAGGCACCAGTTCATCCTACCACACAATGTTTCATGGGCTCGACAGGATTGGCATTGTGGACCAGTACTGTGTAGATAGGGACACCATCCAAGAGACTGTGGACATGTGTCTACATTCTCTCCAGCCTCATGTGAGTTGTGGAGTACCTATTCCAGTGGATACCAAACATGTGGAGTACCTATCCCAGTGGATACCAAGGCATGTGTAGCTTTACACACACATACAGAAAGATATTAATGAACTGGACCAGCATATTAAAGATGATTTATTTTTTTCAATTAGAGAAGAAAAGGAAAAATATTACAACATTAGGAAGGATATTGATATAAAATGTGAAGATTTAGTAAGTAGAAAAATTAAAAAACTTGTGAGAGATATTAATGAGTATGAGAATAATACATGTTACCCTATACCTAACAAAAGATATATTAATTATGTTAATGGGTACAAATATAATGATAGAGAAAATAATTTTAATGCTAATGATGGTGGAACATGTTTTTTTGATGAGGATGGACAGGAATACGATACAGTATTCCCACCCTTAAGGAGATCTGAAAGACTGAAAAGTAAACAGGGCCCTCAGCAGCAAAATTTTCCAGGGGGGGGGGGAGGGGGAAATTTTATTGAATCCCCACCCCATAATACATCTTGACAAAGAAATAGTAAAAGATAAGTATAAATATGTGTACAATAATTTTACAATTTATAATTTTAGTGAATTAGTTTTAGAAAAGGAACATTTTGATTTATTTTCTAGGGGCCTTAAATTTATACCTAATAGGAAAGGTGATTTAACAGGTAGTATATTGGATATAAAAAGTTTTTTAAGAAAGGTAAATTTACGTATTATGTTTCCCAACAACAAAGTTCAATTTAAGACAGAATTGAAATGGAAAAGTATATATAACCCCCCGTTACACCCCCAATTAAAAAATGTGGAGAAAATTATAGAATCAGAAGTGAGGAAACAAGCAAATAAAATATGGTATAATCCAAATTTAAGCAAGAAAGAAAGTGATTTGTTGTATGAGGTAAAAAATAATAGCAAAATTAGAATGATGAAACCTGATAAAGGGGGTGGGTTAGTCATTATGGATAGTATTCTATACGAAGGTAAAATGAATACTATCCTATGGAATGAAACCAGATACTCAATAGTATCTTTGAATGAAATGAATATAGCCTATAATAAAATAGATGTTATTTTGCATGATATGTTAAATGAAGAGATTATAGATTATAATACTTTTAAATATTTGAAAGTAGACAAATCTAGAACCCCCACGATATTTGGTATACCCAAAGTTCATAAAAATGAAGAGGACCCACCGTTTAGACTGATAGTCTCGGCAGAAGGGTCAAAAACATATCCTTTAGCCAAATTTATAGACAAAAAATTAAAAAGTGTATGGATGAAAAGGAAATGTATTTTGAAAGACTCTTGGGATTTATTGAAGTAATTACCTGATGAAAAAGGAAATAGAAGTGTCTCTGTGTGTTTTTGCAATAAACTTGTTCAACTTTGCTGGCTGGAGTCGTTCATCATGAATACTGCTTGTTGGTTTTGGTTTACACACACACACACACACACACACACACACACATATATATATATATATATATATATATATATATATATATATATATATAAAGTATCAAAGTAACTTTACTGTCATTCAGACTATACATAATGCACAGCTGAATGAAATTTCATTTCAAGCACATGTACAAAAACACAAAACACAGCAACACAGAAACAAAAACAGATACACAACATCAGTGACAACAGTACAAGTGAAAGGCATAGAAAGCATAAAGCTGCAGCAACCGCGATTCCAACAATCCAGTCCATCCACATTGCTTCCATCTCCCTCTCCAACTCCAGCATATCCCAATTCCAATCTGTTTCCCTTCAACACCACAGACCCACATCTGATGCAAACAGAAACCCGATAGACAAAAACTGGGCATCTGCTACTGTATACGGAGCAACCGCCACTACCTGAAGGCCTGAATGGCCACAGCCAACACAGCGATCTTCCAGTAATCCAACCATCCACACCACCACATTCACCATTCCATCACTGACACCATCAGCAGCCTCCCAAACCAATAATAATAATAATAATAAAAACAAAATGGATCATTCAGACCAAGGATTTAATCCAGTCCTTTTAAAATCAAACCTTGGCTGCCAAGGCTTGTCTTCGCTTCCCCATTCAGTACTTAGCACTTTCACAAATTGACTACTTCAGGCCCCAAACATCCTTGTCCAGTTCAGTGACACCCACAGCAAAGTAAAGCAACCCAACTCAACAAGACACCATGGACACCACGGCACTAGTCAGGTCAAACGGACACCCATCGAACCACAAATCAAACTACAATTCACTAGATTCACACAAAATCAACATAAAAACACAAGGTACATTGAGAGACAGAGACACTGCTGCCACACAAGGTGCCATCGTGGGAGAGAAAATATATATATGTTTTAGCTACAGGGACCATTCAGTACCTACTGAGAATACATTGGGGATTATCTCAGATATCTGCCTCAGGAATATTAAATCAGTTTCTCAATGCCTTACTTCAGTGTATTGTAGAGCATTTGTGGTTCCCACATTCCTCAGAGGAGAGATCTACTACTAGTGTGTGGGACTTTTATGATATAGCCCATTTCCATGAGGTACTGGAGAGACTATATGATTGCATTATGTGATTTTAAAAAGTCGGTTTATTGAATTATGTATTAATAATTATAATATTAGTCCAAATATGGCAGTGGAGGAGGAATGTGAGATAGAGGCAGGGGGAATAAACTGTGAGGGATATGTGTTGGCTAATGTATCCTCAGCTGCCTCTGTGCTAATCTCAGATGTATTTATGTTTTAATTGCCGTGGTGGTGCAGCGGTAGCATTGTTGCCTCACAGCAAGAGGTTCTCCCGTTCGATTCTCAGCTGAAGCGCCTTCTGTGTGGAGTCTGCATGTCCTCCCTGCGGTCGAGTGGCATTCGAAAGACATGCATAGAATGGGCATGCCTTCACTGAAGGTTGGGCATCGAGCTGGCACCTTGGGACCCGTAAAAAAATCTACTGCCAATCATTAGCGGACTGGAGTTCCGCTGTGGTGACCCCTAACCAGAAAGAAGAACAACAACAACTGGAGAGACTATAGACTGACCTGTATCCATATTGAAATAAAGGTCCACTGGTGAACTGGGAAGGAGATACATGAACTGTCAGGTGGTCTGTGATACGTAGAGTTTCATCTAAAGTGTGTGTGCAGGCCACACAGGTAGTTATCACAGTTCCCATGTATAAAAAATAGCCGAAAACCAGTCTGGAACAAAGAGATGACTTCAAGTATAAAATAAAGACACTTTAATAGAACATTTTAGCGCTTTCATCTCCATATGAGACTTCATCAGAAATAAACCCGAACCATCAAATTGATTGCATTTAAATACTAAAAACATTGTGACATCACCATCAATTAATTTAAAAGGACATTGCCATAAAAAATATATGTATCATAAATTTCATTCTTAATTTCACTTCCTTGTTTTATAAGTTAATAAATTTCACCTAATGAATTCTTATAACCTTTGATTACTTATAAAAAAATGTATATATTGTTGAAAATAACCAACTTTTATAAATATGTTTTTAAGTAATTATTTTATGTATAAAATGTTTCAGAACATATAAAAATTCATATGTAAATAATAAATATGAATATAAATATAAAAAAATCAAATACATCAGTTACCACCTATAATATATTAAATAAAATAGTATATCCAATTCATTTAACAAAACAAACAATAAATACTATATGATGTTTGCTCTTTCTTGCAGTATAGGAGCCAATGATACATAATCATTCAGACCTGGTGCAAACATGGCTGCCAGTCTAAATTGCCACTGGCTCTCCTCCTTTTTTAAGGTATTTTTCCAATCTCCCCCTCTGGAGTTAATTTGTATTATTTCCAAAATGCTGAATACAAATTTTTCAAAATTTTCACAAACTATAGAATGTCTGTATAAGGCATTTGTGTTTTTTTGATTTTTTATATCGTTTAAGCATTCATAAATTCTGTTTTTTAACATACGTTCAGTTTTTCCTATATAAAAATGCTCACTTGTTTTACACCAAGTCAAATACACCACCCCTCTTGTATTGCAGTTACCTTTTTTGAAAACCACTTTGCTCTTAGTATTATTGTTTAGAACCACTGTAGATTCCTTAGTTATATAAGGACAATATGTACACATGGCTTAGTACCCTGTTTAACATTACTGGTATTGTCTATCCTGTATTCCAGTAATTGTTTAACATTGTAACCAACTTTATTAACGAATTTGGGCTTATAACCAACTTTTTCTAAAATTTCCTTCTTGGTCTTGAAAATGTTCCAATTTCTTTCAAAAGCTTCCTGAACCAATTCAGTATTCATATTGTATTGCAAAATACAGGCTTTGGTAAAATTTCCTGATCATGAACTTTTTTCACCTCTCCTAGTTTTGTCTGGAAAAATACCTTAAAAAAGAAGGAGAGCCAGTGGCAATTTAGACTGGCAGCCATGTTTGCACCAGGTCTGAATGATTATGTATCACTGGCTCCTATACTGCTAGAAAGAGCAAACATTATATAGTATTTATTGTTTGTTTTGTTAAATGAATTGGATATACTATTTTATTTAATATATTATAGGTGGTAACTGATGTATTTGATTTTTTTATATTTATATTCATATTTATTATTTACATATGAATTTTTATATGTTCTGAAACATTTTATACATAAAATAATTACTTAAAAACATATTTATAAAAGTTGGTTATTTTCAACAATATATATATATATATATATATATATATATATATATATATATATATATATATATATATATATATATATTTTATAAGTAATCAAAGGTTATAAGAATTCATTAGGTGAAATTTATTAACTTATAAAACAAGGAAGTGAAATTAAGAATTAAATTTATGATACATATATTTTTATGGCAATGTCCTTTTAAATTAATTGATGGTGATGTCACAATATTTTTAGTATTTAAATGCAATTAATTTGATGGTTCGGGTTTATTTCTGATGAAGTGTCATATGGAGATTAAAGCGCTAAAATGTTCTATTAAAGTGTCTTTATTTTATACTTGAAGTCATCTCTTTGTTTCAGACTGGTTTTCGGCTATTTTTTATTTGGGTTTGTTTTGGTACTAGTTTTTATTATACAGTTCCCATGTATGGCGCACCTTTTACCTTTTACAACAAAATAAAAATGGCCAACACAATAAACGGTGGAAATAATGTCAATTTAATTCAAAATTCAAAATCCAATACAGGAAAGCTGCATACCAGTTTCATCCAAAACCTTCTTCAGTGCAAATAACAAAAGCTAGAAAGAGTGACACACCCCATGTAATCACATGATATATATCTAAAAATTAAGACCCCCCCCCTTCTCTTTTGCCAATCAACATACATCATTTAACCCAGAGGAAAATAAATCCCTAGTGTAATAATCCAAAATGTTGCTTTTGATTCAAAATATCATGCCAGCCTAACTTATCGCATCATTTAATACAAATACGACCAATAGCAATGAATCTAAATGTTGCTGTAGTATGCTGCAAAACATGTTTATATAAAGCGTTAGACATTCTTTTATTGAGAATATCACTTAAATTCTCAAAAATACAGATCTTAAACTGTCTAGAAGTATGTCCTATATAAAAAGTAGAACAATGACATTCAACTAAATAAATAATCCATTCAGATACACAGTTACCAAAACATCTGATGTCATGCACAGTAGGTGTATTAGCAGATGAAAATTGTTTTCTTTTTACAACATGTTTGCAAGCTGTACAATGTCCACAAGGAAATCATCCCACCAAAGGCACCCCTTCTATTGATTGCTGCCTGTTGGCATCAAAATGATCATTTTTTTTTGGAATGATACAAACAATTTCCAATAGTTTTCCACCTCCTATAGGTTAACATGCAACGTGTATGCAACATTTTGGCAAGATTATCGTCAGTCAGGAGAGTTTCCCAATGTTTGTTAATTAAATCACGTTTGTATTACTACCAAATTTAGTAATAAATCGAACCTTATGATCTTGTTTTTGGGAGTGTCTTATAAATCAGTAAGGTGGCTCAATCAACAGATTGGGCAAAACAACAGGCCTGATATATATAGCAGAAGTATTATATCCCCTAACCCGGAACCTAAATGCAAGTTAATCACTATGTTTTGTAGCTCTTCTTCTTCAGAAGAGCAAATTCTCTTCATTCTGAGAAACTGAGATTTAGGGATGTTATTAACAATATAAAATGGATGGCAGCTGCCAGCTGCTAACAAAGAATTATATTGAGATTCCTTTCTAAATAAAGAAGTATGTAACATACCATCAGCCATTTTGACAACTTTAAGATCCAAAAAAGAGATTTCTTTAATGTCATAAAAGGCAGTAAATTGTAAGCCCAATTTATTGTTGTTCAAGTATTATTTTTTAATCTACTGGACAATATTTGATGTAAATGCCTTCGGTAACAACTCTGTAACCTGGTAAGCAGTAGTGATTCTAGATGTACCAAAGGAATCTATGTTGCATTTCATGGTTTTTGAGAGTAAGCCAATAATTCATACACTAATCACTAGCTTGGTCTAGCTCTTGCTGGAGGATTTTATTGTCAGAATAGGATTTGATAACTGCTTCCAATATGCGATCATCACAAGCTTAGTTAGACATGGTCCCTTGATTTTGCCTTTTATGCCACAGAAATATATACCAAAGGGAAGAATGCCCAGCAGAGAGTCGGGTGTGACACCTTAGTGATATTTTTGTATCAGTTTATTTATTTATATATTTCAATTTCATAACTGATTAAATGGTTAAGTGGACTGGTAAACAAACCCTTTTCAGCCATGACTTGGGTACAATGGCAGAAGACACAGACAGAATACTATACATAAACTAAAGAATACACAGACATTTTCCATCTAAAGTAGTTAATCCTGTCCGTATCAGACGGACAATTACCAATCCAGAGAACTATGTATACTGGTTAATGTTGAGTCGGCATCATTTATCAATAATCCCAGCATGGATTGATCAATGGGGAATAGTATCAAAAGTCTTTTCAAGGTCCAGATAAGAAATGTGGATGTTATGTCCCTTACCCATGTCTGCAGTAACACTTTCAAATAACTCAAGCATGTTGAAGAAGCACAAGGGTGTAGCCAGACATACTGTTTGTAGTCAAATCAGTACAGTTTTCTGAGCATCTTGTTTAATTCCTCCATAAACAGATGTGTAGCTTGTTTACACAGAGGATTCCTAGTCTAAATAAACGTTAATAGCATTAGAGGGAAAAGCTAGAATAATACAGGTGTTTATTAAGTGCTTTCGGGGGGGGGGCAACATTTTGTTGGATGAGTCAATTTTTTAAATGTCAGGTGAGACTAGGCAAGAATATGAGTTTGTGAGTACAAAACAGTGAATTCTCTGACTAGACTCCTGAACAGGCATGATCTGCCTCTAACAAAGATAAACTGATGTGTATCCAGGGATATAAAGTTACCTATAATATGTTCTACAGCCTTGCAAATAATATAGTGAGATTAATAGGCCTGTAATGTTCAGGGTCACTAGAGGGCCCACATTTATGCAAGGGCAATGCTATTGCCATTCTCCACAAGATGGGGATGTAACCTATGGAGAGGCAGGTTGAATAGACGACACAGGGTTAGTAGGTGGGACTTTATGTTTATTAACATACATTCATTGATATTGTCAGGACCTATGGAACTAGAGTTTTAAAATTTGGAAAATGCCAAATGGACTTGGTCCAAATTGATCATTGTATATTTTGTGTCAGGAGGAACAGAGGGGGGACAGAGGTGTGGGTAGATGGAATGAAGTTGGAAGAGAATTTGTCTGCAAGAATATTAGCAATGTCCTTGTGCTCAGAGAAGGGGGTACCATTAGAGATCATTTCAGTCAAAATTGTTGATTACTTCTAAGCTTCTTTAATGTAGATGAAGAAGGCGTTATATTTTATTATTATTATATATTTTTTTATTTAGTTGAAGCCATGAGTTCATACATTTCCCATTGGTAAGTTTAAGAGATGTATCAGTTTTAAATCCTTTTTATAGTGATGAAATGGACATCTTTTGGTGATGGCCAGGGGCTTTTTCTTTTTACTATAGAATTTGTTGATGTGATAGTTCCACTATATGGGATTAGTTTTAAACTTACTGTTATGCAGATTCAACTTTTATATTTGATAAATATTTTCTTCCACCAAATGAACTTCATCGGATCAACTTTTCAATAACAGTTTTACCAACAGACGAAGTCCAGCTGGTGGATGAAAGCACATATCATACATAAAAGTTGAATCATTCTAGTGGCTAAGTCTGCTCAAGTTTATTTCTTTAGTACTTTTTTAGATGAGGAATTCACATTTGAAAATTTGGGCTGTTTACTACTGTTGATTATAATGCTAAATTTAAGAGGTTTAAGTTCTCATCTTTCTCAAATAAAAAGGAATTGAAGGCAGTCTTCTATTTTTCCACTGGGGACAGCTATCTCCTTGCACCTCTGGTTATGTACTTGTTTGTCCTGTGACTCACATTTGGTATATACACAGGGTTCTTGGATGTGATGTCGATTTATCAGAAGCACTGGTGATTTTTATCATCTAATGTGTAAAGTTGCCACTAGATTATGACTACTAGTTGTATGGAAAGCACTTATGCTCATCTAACTTTTCTAGGTGCTATAATGTGGAGACAACCTAACAGTAAGGCTTTGAGATAATCATGTTTCTATTGGTACACAGCTTAGGGATGTTGCCACTATGATTTTGCATATTACCCAAGAGTCTTTGTCACATAACTATAATAATGTTCTTATAATTTCTGTTATCTAAGCATTATGTATTCCCAGATTAATACACAACTGTATCATGGTTTACCTACATCATACTGTGCAGGTGTGCAATACAGTCATCATGTGTATAATGCACATTGGGAATACCTGTACTAGCATTGTGGAAAGTGTTATGCACTTTTGAATGTGGGCTGTGTGATAACTGTCATGTTTATTTATCACAAGTAGACTGCTCTTCTCGGCATCTTGTATGTTTACATTTACAAACTAAATAACAAGCTTCCAGCCATTTTCTCCATCTGTTCTGTGATTCTCATCTTTACATATCAGTAACTTGTACAGCTTTACTTTTAGACTGATGTTTAACTACTGTAACTACACATAAAACATGACTTCACTATGCAATAAATCATGCATATTTGCTCAGCCTTATAGTCCTAGTTTCACTATCGGTAATATTAATTTCAGTTGTGGTGGCTGAATCATTTTATGGTACTGTTAAATACCTATCCAAACTCCCTTTTAAGACAACCTCACTACAGCTGTCTTAAAGATGTCTTAGGCTGCTTAGCCCAATAATGAATTACAGTCATCTTAGCAGACATTGTCCTCTGTTAATCCACACTGCTGTGCATCATTAGTTCCTTTGCATCCATGAAATAGTCTTTCATTAATGCATGAGAGACAATGCTTGAAAATTAGCAAAATCATGAATGAAAAGCAAATACAAAAGTTAATATGGAGGGACAAGGCACCCTCCAGCCCCTGTGTGAGGAGCTGCACCCTCCCACTGTCCTGCTTTTTTAAATTTCTCACTCCAAGGATGTACGGTTTTGGGGATAAGAGAATACTTGCTTATTATAAACCACCTAATCCATTTCCTCCAAAGTTGAACAATTTATGAGTGGGCATATTAAATGTATTAGGGTTCTGGGTGGCACATGCCCACTTGGGTTGAAGAGGCTTGACTAGGTGCATTACAGTTCTTTAGTTTTCATTTTCAGGTTATTTGACAATTATTTTGTGTTTTCATTTTTCAACACTTTAGTAGGCCACGGTGGTGCAGTGGTTAGCATTGTCGCCTCACAGCAAGAGGTTCTACCATTTGATTCTCGGCTGGAGCGCCTTCTGTGTGGAGTCTGCATGTCTTCCCCATGGTCGAGTGACATTTGAAAGACATGCAGGTAGATGCCTGCGTGAATGGGTATGCCTTCTTTGAAGGTCAGGTGTTGGGCTGGCAACTCAGCACCGTAAAAACCCACTACCAATCATAAGTAGACTGGAGTTCTGCTGTGGCGACCCCTAACCGGGAAAAGCCGAAAGAATCAGTAAGATTTTTCAACACATTGTAGGTGCTCATCTTTTATATTTAGCATTGTTTTTAGCCACTTGAGATTCATTATTACAGAAAAAAATACAACAAGGACGTAGAAAGTGCTCTATTACTCAGAGCATGGTGTTTATACCAAAGCTATAAAGAAGGAAGGAATACTCCCACCAACACACAAAGTGCATTCTCAGTTATGGCATGTAAGTAATGAAATTTAGGACATGTCTTACTTGGGCTGGAGACTGCATAAAGGAGCAGAAAAGAGAATGTGTGTTGAAACATCTTGGTGAGACATCATGTTAAATTCTGGTTTGCTGGTAACCAAACAGTGCAAAGTGATATAATGGATGAATAGTAAATTCTGCATTGAAGCAGTATTTGTGAATATAATGTCTAGGGCTGATTCCTCAGCAGTGCAGCGAAACTGTGCTATTTTTTCTGCATACTTCATACAGGGAACAAACAGCACCTTAGCTTTTGATTGCTTTACAGTTAGTGTTCAAGTTCATTTTCCAGTTATTCTTCCTTCTGTATGCACATTAATACTTCCTGCATTTCCCATGTTAGGACACCCTCTGTCATTGTTGTGCCCTTTTCTCAAATAAAATAGATAGCAAAATGGCTGAAAGTCAGAACCTACACAATGCAAGTTGTGGAAGCTTCATAAGAATTCATGAAAGTGACAAGCAGTATCCCTCAGGGCTAGGTGCTGGGACATCTTTTTGGCCTTTACTTCTCAGGTCTTCAAGCAAAGAGAAAGCCCTCTAGCTAACAAAGTTTACATATGATTGCAGATTGGAGGCAGTTGTTAAGTCTCATTTTGACACCCGAAACCCTCCAGCATGAACTCTTTCTGGTAAACTTTTTGTGTACTAAAAATGGGCTCTAACTAAATGGTAACCATGTAGTAGTGTCACTTTTGACAGGCAAACCCACCGCTCATCATACTATATAGACAACACACCACTACAAAATGAAAATATAATCAGGGACTTAGGAATTTCAATTGGTAACTTTTCTTCTGGCCATCATGTGGCAGTGGCTGTCAGGAAATCCTTTTATTTAACACAACTAATTGCAAAAGAAATATCTTTAAGTTCTAAACACGTAACCTTTCCATTATACTCAGTAGTTAACCAAACCAGTTATTGGGTACAGGTCCCACTTTGGGATATATCTCACTAAACATATCAAATAATAAGAAAGACACCAAAAGTTCCTAACCAAAAAGATCACAGGCCTAAAGTCCCTGATCTATCAACAGAGGCTGGAAGCTCTATCTTTGTATTTAGTGTCTTATAGGCTTTTGAGGAGAAATGTCTGTGTCACTTACCATGCCATAAGAGACCTGGTTATCTTGGACCTGCTCCTGCTGTATATCCACAAGTCCAACAGCTCCACCAGTGCTAAAACAAAGGACCTAAATCTTCACCAATAAGTAAATAAAACATAATGGAAGGATAGTTTATAACTTAGCACCTCCCAAACCTTGAGAATAGAGTCCCCATCAGTGTTAAGTGGTGCAAGTCACTACCTTCCTTTAAAGATAACCTAGATGACTGGATGATTGTTTACATATTTACTCCAGGATTGACTGGCATCCTCCTCCTGGAGAAATGAGGGGCATTGTACTGGTAGGGCGTTAATGGTCATAAGAAAAAATAGCCTTAGAAAATCTGTAATATCTATTAAATCTGTGAAAGCAAAAGGACCCACCACAGCAAGACACAACAAGAGCATGCATGAAACCCACCCCAGCTAGTGAAACCTGAATCCTCAGACTAAAAGATACCCGAATGTAAACAATGGGATCACGTGACTTACCAGATTAACCAAAACAGTGTAAGGAGCTAAAAAGTCTTGTCATTCTCCTGTTAACAGGTTGAGGAGTATGAGTACATTACTTCCTGAAAAAAATTGACAGAAGTGCAAGCAAATAGCTGAATTTAATTCAGCTCATTCCTTACAGGTATGGACAGGAAGGCACATTGATCAAAGTACAGCATGAAGGAAAACATTTACAGGACATTGCAATAAGTGTTAAAACTGAATTCAGTGAAATGCTAGTGTTTTTTGTAGCACCAGCTGGATTTAAATAAACCAATTATTTAAATATATGTTCAGGATGGTGCACTGGGCAAGAACCTTTTTTAAATGAACCAGTTAACTATATCAAATGCCCAATTCCTGATAATGGAGAGTGTGCGACCATACAGAGAGAGACAGACAGAGAGAGAGTGAGAGAAAAACATAAATTATATTGTTTCCCTGAGTGCTTTCTAAAGCACTAGCACAGATTTTAATTTAACTGAACCAATTAATGTATCCACAGGAACTACACACTGCATAAAGTGCATGACGAGGGAAAACTTTTGTTGTGCATTGTACTGAAAGTTAGCATTCAGACCAATGTGCTGCAGGTAATTCTTTGTAGTACTGTGAGAACCACTATAAAATAACTGCATTTAAATTGACCAACTAATTATATAAATGACATTAGTAATTAATGATGAAAAGATAACACAATGCTACTAGATTTACTATACATTAATTAGCATTACATAAAGTCAGGAAATGATCAAATATGACTATCTGACAACTTAAGTCATATCAGGATGCAGACAGATTTGCATAACAAATACAGAGTATGATGCTTAGAAAACATGGAAGTTACGTACAACATCCAAACTCCTATTTTGAAGGACTTTTTAAAGTATCCAGACACAGCTAGAAGGATAATGTGTTCACATAATTTAATGCTTCAGTAGTTAAGTACTTCTACTGCTTAAAAAACACTGCTGAAGTATCCTGATTGGTTTACATTGTGCTAGTACTTACTACTTACCGTGTTTTAAAGGACTGTGTGACATTCTGGTAAAATATGCTAACTTTATAGTTTTAGGGCTGTTAGGCTGTACAATAGCATGGAACATGCTTAAAGGTTCTATTCCTGTTTGCTTCATGGAGACAGCATCAGTTTGTAGAGACATATTGTAAACTTTTTCATACTAAGTACAACCCTGCAGTGGTGCACTGGTTAGTTTTGTCACCTCACAGCAAGAGGCTTTCCGGTTCAATTCTCGGCTGGAGCGCCTTCTGTGCGGAGTCTGCATGTCCTCCCTGCGATCGACTAAACTTTAAAAAAGATATGTAGATAGGTATGTGAGTGTATGTGTGTGCCTTGTTTGAAGGTTGGGTGCTGGGCTGGCAACTCGACACTGAAAAAATCTACTGCCAATAATAAGTGGGCCGGTGATCCACTGTGGTGACCCCTAACCGGGAAAAGCAGAAAGACTTTTTATACTAAGTACAAAGTAATGTAATTTGTTATCTATAAAATCTTCTAACGCATCTTTCCCTTATGCATAGTATAATTTCTTGCAACTGGATTATTCAGATAAAAAGCACAAATGTGCAATTAAGTAATTTGTTGGTTATTTTCATGCTGCAGTATGTGTGAAGAACTAATGTTGCCTAGAGGTGTACTGATCATGATAGGGTACCACTGTACTGTTGAATGAAGGTTGTGCTGTATGGACAAAGAAAAACTGCACTGTTTTCTAAAGCACTGTCAGTAACATCAGACTGATTTATAAATGAACCAGTTATTATCCGTTGTCTGAGTCCCTCTACTTAAAAGTAACAGACAAGTATACTTAGTTCTGGAGTACTGACAGAAGTGCTCAGAATGCAGACTGAAAACATTTGCAGTGCATTCCACACCTGATAACAGATTCCATTGTGTCACAAGTGTTTTTGAAGAATTGTCACAGCTGCAAGCAAATAACTGAATTTAAAAGAACTAATTACGTAAATAATTTTGTAGAAAGGCACAGTGGATGAAATATTTTTAAAATGAGCCCACTGATTACATGAATTATCTGATTCCACATACTGAAAAGCAAGAGGGGGTTATGTAGAAATGGAAAAAAAATAAGTAAATTAAATTGAACAAAGTTCTAGTTAGTTTTGCATCGCACCCTTACAGCTTGGGCTATTTCTTACACTTTACCATGTTCTCATTCTACTTTTCTATAAATATCCTTTACATTTATAGTTTGTCTTCTTCTAAACTGTATTAGTAAATGCTACTGCACATTAATTATTATCTACAGTCTGTAGACACTACCTTTATGACTTGAACCCTTTTGTATAATGTGATCACGTGCATATTCTTGTTATTGTATAATTTATTCACATTCACTGTTTAACATCTCTGCTGCATTTTCACTGGAAATTACATCTCATGTACAGTTCACATTTTACATGCATTAAGATATGCCGGAAGCAACAACCACTACATTTTATTTACAAAAGCTTTATAAAAATGCATTTACCTCAGCTTAATACAGCTTTCTGTATATTTTGCTGACAATTACCAACTTAATTCTGCCTCTCACATTTCTCTTCTGAAAAAATTACATTTGTTTTGCATAGTACCCCTTCTGTACATCCACTATCTTTACAAACATCGTCAGCTTATGGTTGCCAAAAGAAGTATTGGCACTTGAAATTCAGCATAACAAGCCCAGAAAAGAACAGAAGATCCAGGAAAAGAACAAATCTTGAAAATCTCTCTTCTTTACCAAGCCCTTCCTGCACCCTCCGATGTGAGGGAAAGCTCCTCACACCCCCATGAACTTATATATACCAACTCTGAGATCACCATACCTCAGAGAAAAGGGAATATTCAGAAAAATGGCCATCTTGGACTTAGTATTTGTAAGTCAGTGTTTCAGTCATCCAGTCTTTGTGTTTCGGGACTTGCTCTAGTGGATCCCAATATTTCAAATGGTTACCGACCTTTCTCAATATTCCCACAAAACATGAAATCTTGAGGATAAAAGACTATATCCTGAAGTCATTCAACCCAATTCTTTTCTAGAAAGGCCATATGCATTTTTGGTGACAGGGTATGACCGTTTTGCTATCTTTGTCTGGCATTCCATTGTCTTGATTTTTAACTCTGCCCTTTTAATTGGCCCTTGAATAACTGTGTCCAGACCACATGGTGTACTTCCTGTGTGAATGCTGTGGTTTACCCAGTGAAAATGTCCCTAAACCCCTGTAGCATTGTTCAGATTTACTGAGCCTGCACAAGGGATAGCTTCTGTGGCAGTACTATCTTACTTATTGAGTCATCAATTCAAACCTCACTGAGTAGGTCTACTACCAGATCCTGAATTTGTGGAAGGCTTAGCTGCTATGACAGTACTATCTTACTCACTGTGGCATCAGCTTGAACCTCAATTAGGACATCTGCTACAAGATTACTCTACAGTTCTTTTTGTACTCTACTGTATATACTATTAGTCTCTCTCTATTATGGTAGGACTTCATCACATTAATGTGGTAGGGTTTAGGTTCTTGTCTCCTGCCAGGTAACTTTACTACATACTTGACATCAGTTACCTTCCTCAGAACAGTGAAACAACCCTCCCATGTTGGCTGGAGTTTATTCTATCAATCAGGAATGTGCAGCCTTATTTCTGTCAAGCAGGACTAAGCATCTTTACCCTTTGTCCAACTATATACTCTTTGCAGCTGCTCTGCTTGTGCTACATGTTCTTATGACAACCCCATGAGCACTCTAAGCTTACTTCTGAAGTTCAATACATACTTCACAATGTACTCCTTGTGAGAAACACATTTACCATTTCATTCATCACCAATTTGGTCTAGGATTCCACTCACCATGTTACAATAAAGTAGCTCAAATAACAAAAAAACAGACTTTTGGGACACCTGTCTTTATGCAAATACAAGATGGGATGAATTGTTGTCCACTCTCATGTAAAATGGTCTGCAAATACTCTGGGCATGGTCTTGAGAGTAGAGTTACATAATTCCAGCAATGTTTGTAGATGGTAGGAGTCGTTTGTAACTAAAATAGTCCAAACAGGTCTCACTGGCATTAAAGCTGTGCAGGAAAGCTAAATATCTCAAGTTATGAACAACAAACCAGCTCTGCACAGTACCACGACAAATACTTTCAAGAAAACACCAACTACAGAAATACTTAAAAATTTTTAGTATAACTAGGTGAGCACTTCCGCGATAAAACCAAATCGCTTTGTCAGACCATGACAAAGCTAACGGTTCAAGAATACATTTAAAACCCTCTCAATTAATGATGCACCAGTCACAGTAAATGGATAGCATTCCTTGCCAATTTGAAAGACACAAAAGCAAAAACCACAAAAGGTATAAAACCAAAGACATATGTATACATATAAATACTATACAAAACTACATAGAAAATGTAATAAAACAAAATAAAAAATTCCACTTAGCCAATCTTCTATCTTTCAAAACAGGTTTGAGTGGAACAAACTCATTCAGTCCAGCCCCCCGATGTGCGGACAACTGAATTATCCATCTAAGTTCTTTATTTTCCATTTTATTCACTTAGTCCCCCTTTCTTAAATTTTCCTGTACTTCTTCAATGGCCATAAATTTAAACCAGTGACTCTCTCCCTTAAGATGGATGTGTTTAGCAATAGCACTATAGCAGTGCCCTTTCCGGGTGCAATAATAGTGATCCCTGATACACTCCCTAAGTCGCCTATTGTTTTTTCCTATATAAAAGACAAAACATTGCACACAATATGCTAGATAGACTAAATTCTTTGTCTCACAGGTATTTCTAATTTTAAATGTATACTTTCCATTCCTGTATCAGGATGAGTGAAACTACTGGACTGATCAATAAAATTACAGTATGCATATTTAACACTAGTAGTGGTGCCCAGATTCTCACTAATGGGAGCAGCACCAGGTTTAGTATAAACTGGATAACAAAGTTTTCTTTTCATGGATTTCTTATTCTTGTAGACAAATCTAGGTACTTCATCTATAATTTCACTTAAGCCCGGGTCAGATTTTAGAATAAACCAGTTGATGTTCTTCATGTTTCACTGTTACAGTCATCACATTTGGGGGTTATCTGTTTGCAGTAGCCCTCAGTCGGCCTGATTATCAAAGTCTTGGGTCCTGCATCAGTTACTGTCTCATCTTCCATCATATCAGGTAGTCATGGGTATAAAGCATGCAGCTGACATCATTACATTGGTCTTTCTTGCCGTGCGGTGCCCAAAGCAGAAGCAGTTCGCAAGTGCCGGTCGGCTGACTCCTGAAATTTTTGTTTTCGAGTTTCAGAACCGAAGTCTTCAACTAAAACTAAGTACCCCGTTGAGGAAACTTTTTCTTGCTCTAAACCGATGTCAGTAAAAGTCAATAATTGTATTTCTTGTGGAAAGCAAATACCTCATAAAGATTTTCATTCGTACTGTATTCCTTGCCTAGGCCCTGACCACAAAGTACCTCACTGTCGGTTTTGTGCCTTATTTAAACAACAAACTATTCATCATTCGTATATTTATGCTTCTAAATATTTTGGTACTCAGTTCAATTACCCAGATATGGCTTCAGTAAGCCACCCGACTACCGACATTCTGAAAAAATGCAAAGATAAAGACAGAGACAGGCCGCCTAGGTCCAAAGCTGCTGACGACGCTTCTCCTAAACTAGTTGCCAGTTCACCAGTACACAGTGAGGCGCTTTTGCAGCCCCTGATACCAGATACTTCAGATTCGCAAGCCTCTACTGAGACCCATTCAGAGTCCGGTATACCGCAAGATGCTTCAACTGTGGAACCTGCGGATGTCTTTACCTTGGATGGGTCTGGAGCCGCTGTGGCAGGCACCAGCTTCTGAGGGTGTATTCAGGCCTACTGACTTGCATATTAAACTGACACCATCTTCTTCTTCAAGGCCTAAAACTTGATCCATGCTTAGAAAACTGATGCCCAGACCGCATGGTCAGGCCTCTATACCTAAAAAACAAATGATAAGAATGGCTGAAGACCTTATTACTTTAATCAGGGGAAGCCAACCTTCCCCCTCTAAGAGACCTAGGACTGAATTTGCTTATGATTCCTCTGATCAGGATTCTGAATTTTCTGTTTCCTCTGATGACCAGGATTTACCCTTATCTACCTATGAGGATTATGATGCAGAGAACTCTATTCCCTCTGCTTCCCCTCCAGAGGATTTCTCTTTTGGTGAAACCTTGCATACTCTTAGGGTGCATTTTCTCTGGGAAAGCCTGGATTACTCTGATTCTAAAAAGAGGCTTAGGGATTTCTTACTCCTGCCCCAACACAGGTTTAGCTATTCCCCCTGTACTGGATATTGTTGATGATGCCTTTTTGGAATCTAGCTTGGCCCCTGACCCCTTACCTCCTGCTCCCAGAAAACCAGATAGATATTACAGGGTTCCTGACTCTCCCAAGTTCCTCTTTAAAAATCCTACTGCGGATCCTGAGACCATTTCATAGGGACTCAAGGGCATTAAGGCTACTACTGCCAAAAATCCTACCCCCTCTGATAGAGATTCCAGTGCACTGGATAGATAGGGTAAGAAGGTATACACTTCTACAACCTTGGCCATTAGGGCCTTAAACTGCCAGTTTCATATGTTAAAGTAGCAGCAGCATATTATTGGATTTCTTAAACAGAAAATGATGTTGATTCCTGACTGTGCTGAAAATAAGGATTTACAGGATTTAATGCATTCTGCTGAACAAGTTGGAAAACATACTTTGCAATGTGGTTTTGATTCACTAGAGGCATCTTGCAGGGCTGTTGTCACTGGGTCTGTACTTAGAGGGCATGCTTGGCTTAAGGAGCAATCTTTGCCAGATCATGTTAAAGCTAAATTACTGGATGCTCCCTTAAACCAGGACTTCGTGTTTGGCAACAAAGCAGAAGAAGTACTTAAAAAGATGGAGGAAAAAGCTAAAACTATGCATACTGTTAAAGATTTCCTGCAAGTACAGCCTCCAAGATTTAGTAGGCATTGGCCCTCTAAGAAGTGGTCCTTTCCTGCCTCTTCCATGCTTTCTCAGTCCAAACCCAGAACCAGCAGAACACCCAGGCTTCAGTCCCAAGGTACGGACAGGTATAAGCAGTGGGGGGCTCCCACTTCCAAAGCAGGGAGTAGTAAGACTCCCCCCTATGGTAAACTGTCTCAATGACTTAACTTTAAAACTTCCAAGCCCTTCTCAACTGACTGCTCCTTTAGGGGGAAAGATTGCTCTGCAGGCAACAAACTGGGAACTCATTACCCAGGGCAAATGGGTTTTAAATATAGTTTCCCAAGGATACAGATTCCACTTCCACACTTTACCAACCCCAAACGGTTGGCCAGATCTACCCCCAAATCAGTGGGCAGAGACTCAAAAGCAAGTTCTCTCTCCCTTAAGTATAAGGGCTGTTCAAACTGTCCCAGAAGAGGAAAGGGGACAAGGTTTCTACTCAAGACTTTTCCTGGTGCCCAGAAAAGACAATTCCTGGCGTCCTATCCTGGATCTCTCTATCCTAAACACTTTTTTGGTGATCCGAAAATTCAAGATGTTAACTCTTCACCAGTTGCTTCCTATGCTAGGCAAGGATGCCTGGTTGGCAACACTGGATTTAAAGGAAGCCTACCTGCACATCCCAATCAGGGAATCTTGCAGAAGATACATACGCTTCAAAGCAGGCTTTATGCACTATCAGTTCTATGCACTGCCCTTTGGCTTATCTACTGTGCCCAGGGTATTCACAAAGTGCCTAGCTCCAGTCATTGCATTTTGCAGGCAAAGAAATATTCAAATATACCCATACCTGACGATTGCCTAATTCAGGCAGAAAGCCAGGACATACTATTGAATCATCTGGCATTTGTGCAAAAGGTGCTAACTTGTCTGGGGTACACCGTAAACGAAAATAAATCACATCTTGTACCCTGCCAACAAATTGTATTCCTGGGAGCAAGCTTGAACACAACTTCCCAGATGGCTTTCCTCACGCCAGAGAAACAAGTTTATTTGACAGCTTACTTCAAACTAATGGCCACAAAGACCCTGCTATCTGCAAGACAAATACTGCAAGCATTGGTGTTTATGGCCTCCTGCATTCTCCTAATTCCATACGCAAGACTGCATATGAGGAATCTACAAAGGTATCTGAAAAGCCTATGGTGTCAACATTCTCAGGACCTAGAAGCAATGATTCCTATCATACCTTGCCTACAGTTAAAGTTCCTTTGGTGGGCAGAGGCCTGCCACCAAAACAAGGGACTGCCATTCACTCTACCCCCTGCCGCCCAAACCCTAACAACAGATGCATCAGACTATGCATGGGGGGCTCACTTGGCAGGGGAGTGCATTCAGGGCAAATGGGACCCAAGTCAAATACACCTGCATATCAATCAAAAAGAAATGTTAGCTGTACAGAATGCTCTGACAGCCTTCAAAGACCACATTCTTCCAGGACATTTAATGGTAAAGACGGACAACACCACTGTTATGTGGTACATAAACAAGCAGGGGGGAACCCACTCATACCCTCTCTGCAGACTAGCCATGGCTCTGTGGAACACAGCCTTGAGCTATCAAGTGCACCTACAGGCTCAATTCCTGCTAGGAAAGCTAAATACACTGGCAGGTGAACTAAACAGAAATCTCATGGACCCACACGAGTGGAAACTGGAACCAAAGACATTCAACATGTTGATAAACAAATGGGGGAGTCCAGATATAGACCTGTTTGCCTCCCCGCAGAACTACCAATTGGACAAATTCTGCACAAGGACTCCCCACAAACAAGCTTGGAAAGTGGATGCCCTGTCCTTCACCTGGAAAAATCTATCAGTTTATGCCTTTCCTCCTCTGCCTCTCTTCTCCAAGGTACTACTAAAGATCAAACAGGACAAACCAAGGAGGATACTGATTGCACCAGACTGGCCACACCAACACTGGTACCCCCTCTTGTCTAGTGTGTCACTGCTGGCACCATGGCACCTGCCTCAGACTCTTACTCTACTGTTGCAGCAGGAGGGCCAGATTCTGCACCCTCAGCTTTAAACCCTGAACCTGGCAGCCTGGCTAATTACCTGATCTCTCCATTACCATCACTCAGTAAACAAGTGTTGAATGTCATTCTGGAGGCAAGAAGGCCTAGTACTAGAAAATCTTAAGCTGAAAAATGGAAAAGATTATTTTCCTGGAACCAAACTCAAGGGATGGGAACAGCAGTACCCAATTTACCTCAGATTCTACAATACTTAACTGAGATGCTTCACAAGGACCTTTCCTTTTCCTCCATCAAAATTCATGCCTCAGCCATTTCAGCTCATCACAACACAGAACCACCCCCTCTTCTCTCATCCACTGCTCAAGTAGTTCCTCAGAGGGGCAAAAAACTCAAGGCCACCCAGGAGAGCACCAACCCCAGCCTGGGACCTTAACTATGTATTGGAAAAACTCACTCTACCTCCTTTTGAGCCAGCTGCAAGTGCAAAGTTGAAATTACTTTCTTGGAAAACAGCCTTCATTTTAGCCATCACTTCAGCAAGAAGGGTATCTGAATTACAGGCCCTTATGGCAGTGGAGCCTTTCATCATCTTTCATTCGGACAGGGTGTCCCTCAGGACCAATCCCTCCTTCATGCCCAAGGTAGTATCCAGTGTGGCTCTTAATCAGTCCATTCATTTGCCAACCTTTTTTTCTAATCCACAGAACAAAGGGGAATGTATACTGCACTCCTTAGATGTACACAGACAACTTAGATTTTACTTGGACAGGACTAAACCTCTCAGGAAATCTGAACAGCTGCTAGTGGCATTTGCTGCAGGGGCAGAGGGGAAGGCCATTTCAAAGCTAACCATTTCTAAATGGATAGGCCATTGCATTCATTTCTGCTATAAGCACCATGGAAAACCTATGCCACAGGGGATAGGACCACATACAACCAGGGCTGCATCTACCTCTACAGCCTTTCTCAGAGATGTCCCTACCAGGGACATTCTAGAAGCTGCTACCTGGAGTTCTGTACATACTTTCACCAAGCATTACCATTTGCCAATTTTCTCTAAATCCAGAGCTGGCTTTGCCACTGCAGTCTTGCAGGGCCTTATAGCTGGTCCTAATGCTATCTAATTTCCTCCTCCCATCCTTAGCTTTGGGAATCTATCCAAATGTGATGACTGCAACAGTGAAACATGAAGAACATAGTACAGTTGTGTACACTTACCATAAATGTAGATGTTCGAGTGTATTCACTGTTGCAGTCCTGGTTACCCTCCCTCCAGCCCCCTGACTTCTTTTGGCTATACCTCTATTCCTTTTTACTATGCTTAAAGTTTTTTGATGTATTTGCTTTTTTGTTGGAGGTGTAACCTTGTATATATATTTAATTACTTAATTTAATTGGGCGGCACAGTGGTGCAGTGGTTAACATTGTCACCTCACAGCAAGAGGTTCTCCGGTTCGATTCTCGGCTGGGGTGCCTTCTGTGTGGAGTTTGCATGTTCTCCCTGTGTTCACGTGGGTTTCCTCTGGGTACTCCGGTTTCCTCCCACATTCCAAAGACATGCATCTGGAGCATTTCTCCCCGGGCCTCCGCTGAAAACAGGCTCTGTGGAACCTAGTCGGACTTTCCCGGTCAACAAATGATAAATAAATAAATAAATAAATAAAATTGCCTCCCATTAGGGGGGGCACCTCACATCTGGGACAAGAAAAACTGATGTAATGCCATCGGCTGCATGCTTTATACCCCTGACTACCTGACGTCATGGAAGATGAGACAGCAACCGACGCAGGACCCAAGACTTTGATAATCAGGCCAACTGAGGGCTACTGCAAGCAGATAACCCCCAAATGTGATGACTGCAACAGTGAATACACTCGAACATCTACATTTATGGTAAGTGTATACAACTGTTCTTTCTTTATGATATTCCTAATATCTGCACTATCAGTACTATAAGACATTATAAAAGAAATCTTATTATTGTAGCTGATAGAACTCTTATTTATATTCTTGCAGACCGGCGTGGAGAAAAAAGGTTTCCCACGTCCCTTTCGGCCTTTTCTAGCTATATGACATGTTACTTCCACCTCTGAGGTTTTATATCCTCATTGAAAAAATACTTTACTAGTAAGTTGTAAACTTTTCTCAAAGTCTTCCTGTCTGTCATGGAGTCTAGAGACCCTCATTGCCTGACCTTTCACTATATTTTTAAAAATATGTTGTGGATGCATTCTATTCCTTTGAAGATAGCTATTTCTATAGCAATCTTTCTTGTACCTACTGTTACATATCCTATTATTCTTGTCCCTGTATAAACTCACATTCAGGAAGTCTATTTTAGAGGTGGAACTTTTCATAGAGAACTTAAGGAAATTGCTATTATCATTAAGGTGCCTTAAAAAATTACATAAACTGTCATGATCTCTCTTCCAGAAAATAAAGACGTCATTGACAAAACGACGATAAAAGCTTACATGTTTACTATGTGCTGAAGCTTTCAAAATATTTTCACTTTCCCAAAAGGCCATGACCATATTGGCATAGCTATTGGCACAGGATGTCTGAAGATAGTATTTATCAGCAAATATAAACACATTGTGCTCTAATACCAATTCTAGTAAATAGCATAAAAAATTCAATCCTATCTACTTAGACTACATCATCATTGAGAAGAAAGTTGCATACATAAGTTATTCCTATTTCATTCAGAATGACTGTAAACAAAGATGTAATGTCTAGAGTAACCATAACCTCATAACGAGTAACCTCATTCAAAGATTATAAAAATCATTTAAAAAATGTTCCGTATCATGCAACACCTATCTCATACCTATCCAACACTGGTCTTAACTGATTATCAATATTTATGGAGACTTGTTCAGTCAACCAGCTTCGCCCTGCCACTGTAGGTCTAAATGCAGGTATGTGGGGATTCTTATGAACTTTTGGTAGGCCATGAAGACTCAGTATCAGGGGGTGTTCCACTACAAAGTATTGAAAAGTTCCTTAGAGATTACATTTTCTTGAAAACAATTAACAATAGAACTAAAATAATGTTCTATCAAGGATTCAATAAAAATTAAATCAACATTTCTGTACATATTCAAATCATTTAACATATCATTCATTGAGTGAGTTAAAATAATAAAACTTATCTAACACAAAAATAGATCGACCCTTGTCCACAGGTCTAATTACTATGTCACTGTATTTCTGCAATTCTTCTAGTGCTAATTTTTAATTTTTATTAAGATTAAAAAACTTCTTATGATTATCATTAAACATGGCATACACCTGTTCTTCACAAACTTTCAAGAACACTTCTAGAGTTGAAGAAATATGTGGAGTAAACTTGCTATGCTTTCTAAAGACAAAAGCATTTTCATTCCTTTCACAGTTATTAAACATAGTTTGCAACGCCAGGTTGCGAACAACCAATCTAAGCTCTAAGATAGTATCTGTTAAATCAGCCCATTGGGCAGGAATGAAAGACATACTTTTATTCAGAAAAGATACTTCATAACCAAAAAAAACAAGAACTCAAAAAAAAAAACGTACAATTTGAGACTCCACAGCATGGCAGAAACAGTTTACAACTTCTGTAAAATCCAATAATGCCAGTAATGCCCCAATGCACAATTCCAATGGTTAAGTGCTTTCACCCGTAGCAATCACAGGCTTCCTCAGAACAGTTTTAATAAATGGAATTTATTAGAGAATTATTTATTCAGAGAAGGTACCCAGTACCGGTTATTGCTGGTTTAGTTAAGGAAGTGACAAAAGATTGTGATGTTAAGTTTAACCCTTTGTTGGGTTCAGGGAAGGTTACCGTGGTTAATCAGAACAAAACCAATGAGAAGTACGATGCTGCTTTTATACATACTTATCCGGCAGCATCATTGGAGGTTGAGAATATTATTAAGAAATATTGGGGGATATTGATGATGAATGAGGAAACAAAAAGTTTTATTCCAGCAATTCCCACATTTTTAAAAAGAAGGGACATGAATTTGAAGGAATTGTTTGAAAAGGAGAAATGGGTACCTATTTGGCAAGCAACAGAAGTTTAGGCACATTTAAGTGCAGGTCCTGTAATCAATGTGGGTATATGCTGGACAAGATGGAAATTTATTTACCAGCTAGGAATTACATTGTGAAAGCCCTTGGACACTATAACTGTAACACAGTTGGGGTGGTTTACTTGGTGGTGTGTGAAACATGCTGGAGTTTTTATACTGGAAAGACCGAGAGATGTTTGGAAAGGAGAGTGTATGAACATATATATGACATTGCTAAGGAAAAGGAAACTAACGCACTTTATAAACATTCTAAGAATTGTAGTAACATTAAATTAAACATTTTTTTTGTGGTAGAACAAGTGGCACATGATCCTCGTCGGGGGGGGGCAGATTTTGGGAGGCTAGGTTAGAGTATTGAAAGCTATTCTGGTAGATTAAACTAGATGCAGGAAAACCCCCGGGATTAAATGACCATATTAGTATTAACAGTGTGTTTAGATTGAGAGCTGCTAAGTTATGATTACATAACAACAATAATGCATACACACACCTTTTAATATTTTAACTCATAGACATAAATACTGCATGTATATTTTATATATATATATATATATATATATA
Organism: Protopterus annectens; assembly: GCF_019279795.1. Classification (NCBI taxonomy): domain Eukaryota; kingdom Metazoa; phylum Chordata; order Ceratodontiformes; family Protopteridae; genus Protopterus; species Protopterus annectens. Next base: position 292,757,167 of record NC_056731.1, on the reverse strand, counting down.
TATATATATATATATATATATATATATTCATATGTTTTAATTTTATGTCAATTTTATGCTTCATTGTATGTATACAAGATTTTTAGTGCAGTAGTGTTTTAAAGATAGGAGGTGGGTTAGATTAGTAAGTGTTGTTTATTGGATGATGTGAAGCTGCTGGTAGTATATATGGTTGACTTTGTAGTTTTAAAATTGTTCTGTGATTGCTACAGGTAAAAGCGCGTAACCATTGGAATTGTTGTATTGGGGCATTATTGGATTTTACAGAAGTTGTAATAAACTGTTTCTGCCATGCTGTGGAGTCTCAAAATATAGTTCATAGTCATTCAAGTGTCTCTTGGAGATGTTATACTGATGATGATACTATCTTAGAGCTTAGATTGTTTGTTCGCAACCTGGCATTGAAAAATATGTTTAATAATTGTGAAAGGAATGAAAATGCTTTTGTCTTTAGAAAGCCTAGCACGTTTACTCCACATATTTCTTCAACTCTAGAAGTGTTCTCGAAAGTTTGTGAAGAGCAATTCTATGCCATGTTTAATGATAATCATAAGCATAAGCCCCGGGATTTATGAATGTTTTTTATCTGTGCAGGAGCAGTGTAGACATTTCTGCACAGAATATGGCCACTGAGCGATCCAGCAATGCCCCATATTGATGTGCACGAGCAAGCCGATACTGTTCCTGCATGGAAACCCATGCGGGATACTAATTACCTCATTTGCTGGTGAAAAACATGCAAATGAGGTAAAATAGCTATTCAAGAAGCAGGTAGGGAGCCGTGCAGGAACAGTGTAAGCTGCAGAAATGTATTTGGCTACTAGCTGAATACATTTCTGCAAAAAAGAAAATAGAGCCATGACAGCTCCAATAAAAGCATGGACCCTAACCTGTAGGCATGCCAATGGCCAAATATATGGCCATTGACATGTTAAACGGTCTAATTATTACAAAAATAAAATTTTATTATTTTTCAGCTGATCTCGTACATTTATGCATAGGGAAGTGCCGCACAAATGAGATTGTGGGGAAAATAAAGAAATTAATATTAAAAGTCCATTTTAGGGGAAAGCTGCATTTTGCCGTTATAGTCAATCTCAAGCAGAATCAAAACAATGTCAGGTAACATTGGTTGCTAAGGGAGATTGGGGTTTGTTAATGAGGGGATTTATACTGAATCACAAAATTCTTCTAAGTGTCACACTGCACCTAACCATGTAGGTGCTGTAACACCATTGTGTAGACAGGAGGAGCAACTAACATGAAAAGGGGGTGTGTCATGCTTGCTGTAAGCACATTGGTGCTCCGTTGCCCAGGTATGTGCTTAGCTAAGCAAAGCTAAGCGAAGGAGTGTGTCTGAGGCTGCATATGACTTATTCCATGAACTGAGGAGCATGTTCGCTCCCAGGGGAGGGCCATTTCTTGCTGTTTACACTAGCTAAACGTGTCTGAGCAGTGCGCCAGGGCTTAAACAGAAAAGATATAGGAAAAGAAAAAGGAAATAGCAGAACAAGGGAAATGCAGTACAAATCAGCAATATGGGATACTGCGACTCAAAGGGGGCCATTGAAAGCACTCAATAATACAGCTGGCAGGTGGCTGCATAGCTGAAAATGGGAGGAGATGTAAAAAAAAATAAAGGGCAACAGCACAATAAAAGAGAAATGAAGTAGAAATCAGTAATATGGGACTCTTGCAACTCACAATGGGCCAGGCAAAGCACACAATAATACAGCTGACAGGTGGCTGCATAGCTGAAAATGGAAGGAGATGTAAGTAAAAAATAATTAAAAAAGGGCAACAACAGAATAAAGACAATCATGCACTAATTACCAGTAATGCCTCTAACACTCACAGTGGACAAATTAAAGCCATGAGTAATATGGGTGTCAGCTGGAATGTATCATAGTCAGTCAGTCATACAGACAGCATCTGCAGCACAACAGTATAAAGTATGGAAACACCTTACAGTCTGGTTTTTCCCACAAACTCTGCACTATTGGTGTATACATGTGGGGGAATTTTAATTGGAAAAATGTTAGGGGCTGCCATTGCTTTGATCCATCAGTATGTGCTAGAGGCTGAGGGCAGAGAGGAGGATAATGCTAACAACTTCCACTGACCAAGGAGGAGGAGAAGAGTGTTCAGACCCAGGGTAGCCTACCAGGGGCTACATGATTTGGAGATGATAGAGCACTATGGTGGACAGAGACATACTTCAGCAAATCACCGAGCTGTACCGGCCTCAACTCAGAGCTAGAACCAACAGAGGGGAACCCATCCCAGTGGATACCAAGATATGTGTAGCCTTAAGAATTCCAGCTACAGGTACTTTCCAAAAACCTACTGGGGATATGATGGGGGTCTCACAGGCATCTGCATCCAGGGTACTCCATCAGTTCCAGGATGCCATGCTACCACATGCCGGTGAGCACATTTATTTCCCCAACACCCATGAGGAGAGGACCAGCAATATGCATCTCTTCCACCAAGTAGCAGAATACCCGGTGGTACAGGATGCCATAGACTGCATCCACATCCACATCAAAGCACCACCCAGTGAACAGGGTAGGGTCTACATAAACTGCAAGGGCTTCCCCTCCATCAAATGCCAGGTCGTGTGCAATGCCCAGGGTATTATCATGAATGTGTGTGCTGGCAGCCCTGGAAGCTATCATGACTCCCACATCTAGCATTCATCACAGCTGTACCAGGCATTTGCCAGTGGGGGCATCCCATATGGCCATCTGGTAGGGGATGCTGGCTATGCACTGGAGCCGTGGATGATGACACCCATCAGAAATGCACACACACCCACACAAGAACACCATAATGAGGGACATGCACAAACCAGGATCATTATAGAGCATGTGTTTGGGATGCTGAAGTCATGGTTCCTTTGCCTTGATATACCTGGTGGAGCCTTGCAGTACTCTCCAGCCACGTGCACAAATGTTCATAGTATGTGCCATGCTACACAATATAATCCTGAGGAAACAGCTGCAGCAGGAACAGCACATAGAAGGACCACACAGCCCACCATCATTGCCAAGGTCCCCACAGGCACAAAGGGACTCACAGGAGGAGGCCCTTGAGCCTGCTCCCATAGGAAGATGGGGGTGTGCCCAGTATGCTCATACCTTGGCAAAGAGGCAATGCATAGCACACACACTGACACTGTATGGATCCCAGGGACTGACACCTCTCTCTGACTTCCACACACAGTAAAAGGGATGACACATACATCACATTGCCTGTAACTTATCATGTATAGGCAGTGTACTGTGTGCATCCAACATAGGCAGCCCTCAAGCACTGTCCTCATAACTGCTGCAAGCACAAGGTAAGTCAGTCTTCTTAACAATAAAGGAATTGAATAGTATGTTCTGCTAGCATATCTATGGTAATGCTTCACGCATGCAAGGTAATGGGGTGGCCTACTGGGATAGCAGCACACAACTGATAGCTATGTGGGACATTAGGAAATGTCTGGCCAAAACTGGCCTCCACACACTATGCAATAGTACCCACGGTGGCAAATCCCACTGCAGTATAGGTATGGGGAAAACTAAGTGGGGGGGTATATGTCACAGGCATGGATGTCAGGGTGGGGGTCCCATAACCACCCCTCACATCCACACAGCAAGTCAGCTGTAGAAAACCACAGAGAAATGTCTGGTAAAGGCACACAAATGGTGGCAATGTTGAATTAACCTCTTATAAACTCACACAGTGATAGCACAGTAGGACCCACAGTTGCAGTAAGAATATGAAGTGTAAGAAGTCTGAAACTCAAATGTATGTCAGTACAATCTGACCTGGGCTCTTTACTGATATGCCTCCAGTCCCCAAGACAGGGCACAATAGTTTGGGAAATGGAGCCAAAATGTAAAGCAAATATCAGCACAGTCTGTGCAAATGTGTACAGTGGACAGGTGTGTCCCTCCATATACCCTCACAAATGCAGTAACATACATGTTTGCATGGAAATAGCAGCATGGCACACATTGGCAGGGCTGTACCAATACACATGAAAACATGATGTTCTTCATGTTTCGCTGTTACAGTCATTACATTTGGGTAATCTTCTGGCTGGTTACCCTCAGTCGGACTGAATATCAAAGTCTTGCATCCTGTGGTGGTTGCTGTCTCCTCTTCCATGACGTCAGGTCATCAGGGGTATAAAACATGCAGCCAATGCCATTTTATTCAGTCTTTCTTGCTGTGCGGTGCCTGAAGCAGAATCACTTCGCAAGTGCCGGTCGGCCGACTCCTGAAATTTTCGCATTCGAGTTTCAGAACCGAAGTCTTCAATTAAAGCTAAGTACCCCGTTGGGGAAACTTTTTCTTGTTCCTTACCGATGTCAGTAAACGTTAATAATTGCATTACTTGTGGGAAGCAAATACCTCATAAGGATTTTCATTTGTACTGTATTCCTTGCCTAGGCCCAGATCTTAACGTGCCTTGCTGTCGGTTTTGTGCTAGATTTAACCAATGCATTATTAAGCGTCGGCATATCTTTACTTCAAAATATTTTGGATCCAGATTTAATTACCCTGAAATGTTGTCGGATAGCAATCTGACTCCCGGAGTTCACAAAAAATGCAAAGAAAAAGACAGAGACAGACCGTTGAGGTCCAAAACCGACAACAAAGCTTCTCCTAAGCCAGTTGCCGGTTCGCAGTTACTCAATAAGTCACTTTTGCAGCCCCTGATACCCACTACTTTTGAGTCACAGGCCTCTACCGAGACCCATGCAGAGTCTGGTATGCCGCTAGATTCTCAGAGTATTGAACCCGCGGATGTCTCTTCCCTCGGATGGGTCCAGAGCCGCTGAGCAGGCACCAGCTTCTGAGGGTGTTTTCAGGCCTCAACATTTCTATATAAAACCGATGCCAGCTTCAAAAACAAAAACAACTTCTAAGTCTAAAAAACTGACGCATGAGCCACGTGCTCAGGCCCCTATGCCTAAAAAACAGATTATCAAAATGGCTGTGGACTTAATTACCTTGATCAGGGGTTCACAACCCCCGCTGCTAAGAGGCCTAGGCAAGACACTGATTATGAATCTTCAGATCAGGTTTCTATTTCTTCTGATCAGGAATTTTCTATACCACCCTATGAGGATTCAGATGCAGAAGAATCCATACCATCTGCATCTCCTCCTCCTGAGGATTATTCTTGCATACTTTAAGGGAACATTTTCATTGGGAGAGTCAGGATTTCTCCGAATCTAAAAAGAGGCTTAGAGATTTCCTTCTTCTTCCTCAGCAAAGGCCTTTGGCTATACCTCCTGTATTAGACATTGTTGATGATGTGTTTTCGGAATCAAGCATGGCTCCTGATTCCCTACCTCTGGCTCCTAGTAAGCCAGACAGATATTACAGGGTTCCTGACTCCCACAAATTTTTATTCAAAAATCCTGCTGCTGATCCTGAGACTCTCACAGGGTCCCAAAGGTGTAAAGGCCTCTACAGCCAAAAATCTTACCCCCTCTGATAGAGATTCCAGAGTGCTGGATAGATGGGGAAAGAAGGTTTATACGTCTGCAACCATAGCAATTAGGGCCTTAAACTGCCAGTTTCATATTCTTAAATATCAACAGCATGTTATGGGCTTATTGAAACAGAAAATTATGTTGATTTCTGAATGTGTGGAAAATAAAGAATTACAGGAATTATTGCATGCAGCAGAACAGGTTGGAAAGCATTCTTTGCAATGTGGTTTTGATTCACTGGAGGCCTCTTGTAGGGCCGCAGTTACTGGATCTGTGATTAGAAGGCATGCCAGGCTCAAGGAGCAAAATCTGCCTGATCATGTTAAAGCTAAATTGTTGGCTGCACCTTTACAGCATGATACTCTGTTTGGTAATAAGGCAGAAGAGGTTTTAAAGAAAATGGAAGACAAAGCTAAATCTATGCAAACTGTAAAAGATTTCTTACAAGTGCAGCCACCTAGATTCAGTAGGCACTGGCCTACAAATAATTGGTCCTTTCCTGTGTCCAACAGAGCCTCACAAGGCAAATCCAGGTGCTCAAAAGGCTCTAGATACCAATCACAGGGTTCTTACAGGTCAAAGCAATGGGGTGCCTCTACCTCCAAATCTGGAAGAAACAAAGCACAACCCTACAGTAAGCAGTCTCAATGACTTCCCTCTACCATCACCAAGCACGTATTTTTTGGCAGCCCCCTTGGGGGGAAAATTAGCACTTCATACTCAAAATTGGCAGTTAATAACCCAGGACAAGTGGATATTAAACATAGTATCCCGGGGGTACAGATTTAATTTCCATACCTTGCCAATTCCAAACGGTTGGCCAGATCTGCACAAAATCAATGGGCAGAGGCTCAGAAACAAGTTATGTCCCTCATGGGTATGGGGGCTATTCAACCAGTACCAGAACAGGAAAAAGGACAAGGTTTTTATTCAAGACTGTTCCTGGTACCCAGAAAAGACAATATCTGGTGTCCAATACTGGACTTATCGATTTTGAATACATTCTTGGACATCCCAAAATTCAAAATGCTGACTTTACAACAGCTACTGCCCATGCTGGGCAAGAACGCTTGGTTAGTGACTCTAGACTTAAACGAGGCATACCTGCATATCCCAATAAGGGAATTGTGCAGAAGATACCTCCGCTTCAAGGCAGGTTTTATGCATTACCAATTCTCTGCACTGCCCTTTGGTTTATCTACTGTGCCCAGGGTCTTTACAAAGTGCCTGGCACCAGTAATTGCATTTTGCAGACAAAGAAGCATACAAATCTATCCATACTTGAACGACTGTCTCATTCAAGCAGAAAACTAGGACATTCGTCTTCAACATCTGGCATTTGTAAAAAGGCTTCTAACATGCCTAGGGTACACAATAAACGAAAAGAAATCACAACTGGTACCCTCTCAAAAAATTACATTCCTGGGTGCAAGCTTGAATACAGCTGCCCAGATGGCTTACCTACGCCAGACAAACCAATACAACTGACTATATACTTCAAACAGATGGCAACAAAAACCTAGTCATCTGCAAGACAAATTCTGCAGGCTTTGAGGTTCATGGCATCCTGCATTCTACTAATTCCATATGCAAGACTGCATATGGGGAAACTACAATGGTATCTAAAAAGTTTATGGAGTCAACATTGTCAGTCTGGAAACAATGATTCCTCTCATTCCTGCCTACAACAGGAGTTTCTTTGGTGGGCAGAGACATGTCACCAGAACAAGGGACAATCTTTCACTCTACCCCCTGCCACCCAAACCCTAACTACAGATGCATCAGACTATGCTTGGGGGGCCCAGCTTGCGGAGAGATGCATTCAGGGCATATGGAGCCCAAAACAAATGCATCTGCATATCAAGCAGAAAGAGATGCTAGCTGTTCAGAATGCCCTGACAGCCTTCGAGGACTTACTTCATCCAGGACAGCTACTGATAAAGACGGACAACACCATGGTTATGTGGTACATAAATAAGCAGGGGGGTACACATTCCTACCCACTTTGCAGACTAGCCATGGCACATCCTTGACTTATCAAGTACATCTTCAAGCTCAATTCCTGCCAGGAAAACAAAATACTCTGGCAGACGACTTAAGCAGAAATCTTATGGACCCTCATAAGTGGAAACTGGATCCACAAGTCTTCAGCATGGTAACACAGAATTGGGGGAGCCCAGACATAGATCTATTTGCCTCTCCCCAAAATTATTAACTGGACAAATTCTGCACAAGGACTTATCACAGACAAGCATGGAAAGTGGATGCCCTATCCTTCAGTTGGAAAATCAGTCTACACCTTTCCTCCTCTGCCTCTTCTCCCCAAGGTCTTACTAAAGGTCAGACAGGAAAAAACAAAAATGATCTTAATTGCCCTGGACTGGCCTCACCAGCACTGGTACCCAATTCTAAGGAATATGTCTCAACTCCCTCCTTGGCACTTGCCTCAGCTACCTCATCTACTGTCTCAGCAGAGCAATCAAATTCTGCATATTCAGCTCCAAACTCAAAACCTGGCAGCATGGCCATGATCATGTAATTTTTCAAACAACACCTCTCAGTAAATCTGTAATGGATGTCATTTTGGAAGCCAAAAGGCCTAGTACTAGAAAATCTTATGCTGATAAATGGAAGAGATTCTGTGCTTGGAACCAAGCACAAGGAACGGACACAGCAAAGCCAAATATTCCTCAGATTTTACAATACTTGACTGAGATGCTTGACAAGGGCCTATCTTTTTCTTCAATAAAAATCCATGCCTCTGCCATCTCGGCTCATTGCAACACAGAGCATCCCATCTTTTCTCATCCTCTGCTAAAACAGTATCTTAGAGGGGCCAAAAATGTAAGGCCTCCCAGAAGATCACCAACTCCTGCATGGGACCTCAATTTTGTGCTGGAAAAACTCACCCTGCCTCCTTTTGAACCAGCAGCTACTGCAGATATAAAGTTTTTATCTTGGAAAACAGCTTTTCTTTTGGCAGTCACTTCAGCAAGAAGGGTTTCAGAACTACAGGCCCTCATGGCTGTGGAGCCTTTTACTACATTTTACCCGGACAGGGTGTCCCTCAGGACCAATCCTTCCTTTATGCCTAAGGTGGTATCCAGTGTGGCTCTTAACCAAACTATTCACCTGCCAACTTTTTACCCAAATCCACAGAACAAGGGGGAGTGGATTCTGCATTCATTGGACGTACACAGACAACTAAGATTCTACTTAAACAGGACCAAATCTCTAAGAAAGTCTGAGCAACTACTGGTGGCATTTGCTGCAGGATCAGAGGGGAAGGCTATATCAAAGCAGATTATTTCTAAGTGAATAAGCCACTGCATTAGTTTCTGCTACTTGCATCATGGTAAACTGGTGCCCAAGGGAATCAGGTCACATTCTACCAGGGCTGCATCTAGCTCAGAGGAGTTCCAACCAAAGACATTCTAGAAGCTGCTACTTGGAGCTCTGTTCATACTTTTACAAAGAATTATCATTTGCCTCTTTTCTCTTAGTCCAGGGCAGGCTTTGCCACTGCAGTTCTGCAGGGCCTTATAGCCACTCCTAATGCAATTTAGTTCCATCCTCCCATCCATAGCTTTGGGATTCTATCCAAATGTAATGACTGCAACAGTGAAACATGAAGAACATAGTACAGTTGTGTACACTTACCATAACCTTCACTATATTCTAAAACCTTTGTGGTGTATTTGCTTTTAGATGAAGGTAAAGTTTATGTTGCTAAAATTGCATTTACATATATATTGCTGTTTAGTCATATATATATATATATATATATATATATATATATATATATATATATATATATATATATATATTTGCTCCCCATTATCTGGGGCAAGAAAAACTGAATAAAATGACGTTGGCTGCATGTTTAATACCCCAGATGACCTGACGTCATGGAAGAGGAGACAGCAACTGACGCAGGACCCAAGACTTTGATATTCAGGCTGACTGAGGGCAACCTGCCAGCAGATTACCCAAATGTAATGACTGCAACAGTGAATACACTTGACATCTACATTTATGGTAAGTATACACAACTGTACTTTGCCTGTCCACAATATGCAGGGGTCAATGAGCTATGTGTATGTGTGGTTAATACTGTCTGGATCTGGCTAGCAGGTTCGCCTGGCAGTCGTCTTGTACTACCCTAGGTACAGGGTGCTGCCTTTAACAGGGCCATGTGCAGATAACTGCAGTGCCAACTGTTGTGCATGTCAGTGACACCCAATGCTCTACCACTGACATACCTGAAAGTCACAGTGCTACGTGGAATATGCTGCACATATTAGTGACATCTTGAAGGATGTGTAGCAGAGGTGCCAAGGCTTTTATGAATATAAGTGCTTTGTGGTACCCTTGCCAGTGGTCATTCTCAATACTAATTTTTCTTATGTTTGCTTTTACAAATAATGGGCAAGACTGCACAGTTGAATGCACTCTGTACCCACACCCATACCTCCCAACCTCTGACAGCAAGATGTCTGGACAAGGGCAGAAAGAAAAGTGGAACAAATGCACAATGATCGGCATGTGTTGTAAATATCGCCCTTACATACTGAGAGAGCTGGTATGGTGAGGGGTTTGCAGTAGCAGGAATTGTCTGAAGGTTATGTATTTGGAAACCGTAATGTCTGTATTATTTTGTAACATCACACTTCAATTATATGTAACTAACTTGCCATAAAAACACATGTTTACATAGAAAGGATGAAACCTCTAGTCAAACACCTGGACAGCCTGCCAAAAAATGTACAGGTTAGAGTTATGCACACACAAGGATATGACATCTCAGGGTAGAAAGATACCACACAAGCAGGAGATTCCCAGCCAGTATATCACCAGGTTGCTGGTCTGTTCACACAGCTTTGTGTCATTACTACACTGTCTGAAACCGCACCTCACAAATGGCCTTGTTGGGCAAGAATTTACATAGCTGCCCTCATAATATTGGTCTATACATTATACAACTAGTATTTCTCTAGTAAAGCACTGTGATGATCTGAGGATGTCTGGCACTAGGTAATGACATAATACATTGCAGTTTCAGACTATAGAAATGTCAGAAAATATCTGCTAAACAAAACAAGTATTGTGAGGAAAGTCCTGTGTACACCTGAGAGATATGGCTGTAGTACACAAAACTCTGGACTGGAGTACACCTATCTCTGGAATGGAATCCCATCCTAACTATAGAAGGTCACACTGGGCATGCTCCTATACTTAGAGAATCAAAGGACATGTTGGAACCCACATTGGAATATATGACTGTATTGTGTATATATGTCCGTGCATACAGACAGCTATGTACACCTCAACTGCCCCCCCACACACACACCCATTATACAGGATTACCCTCAGTTAGCTGTAGGTGGCCCATATGTGATATATCTGCATCTGTTGCATGAGATACACACACATATATATGGGCAACAGATAACATATGTCAAGCATACACACACATAGCTGTGGGGAAATGAGAGACAGACAGTGATACAGAGAGAGACACAAGGGGACACAGAGTGAGTCACACACACAGATATCCGGAATGACATACAGTGATGTCCTGCTGTGGACAGTGGCATACCAGTTGTAAACAGTCACACGTGCCAGCATAAAAAGTGAGCCCCATTGTGTAACAGTACAGAGGCTGAGTTTATAATATCACATCACATGCATGTGTGTGTGTTTGTGTGAGTGTGTGTGTGTGTGTGTGTGTGTGTGTGTGTGTGTGTGTGTGTGTGTGTGTGTGTGTGTGTGTGTGTGTGTCTCCATTGGTCCAAGTATTAGGAGACTCTTCCCACTCAGTACACTCTACTTTGCCCTACTTCACAAGATTTGCTGCTTTCATTCACCTTAGAAGTACCATTGGACATCTATTAGCCCTATAAGCAGTGTGGCATGTGTGATAACTGTGTAACACTATAGTAGAAATAACTAGATAGGTAGAGGTTCTAATCTCAATACTAGAAAGTGTGTGTGTGTGTGTATGTGTGTGTGTGTGTGTGTGTGTGTGTGTGTGTGTGTGTGTGTGTGTGTGTGTGTGTGTGTGTGTGTGTGTGTGTGTGTGTGTGTATGTGTGTGTGTGTGTGTGTGTGTGTGTGATAGTTGTGTATGTGACAGTAAGGGGATGTACATTTGTTTGTAGGTGAAACAGTTTTAGGCCACTCCCACCCACAGCACTTCCTAGTGCCCAACTTTATCAGTCCTGCCTGTGTCATTCCCCTTATTGGCACCTTTGGCCAATTGTTAGCCCAGTAAGCTCTGTAGCATGTGTGATAACTGTGTAACACAATAGTTCAAAGCACTAGCTAGACAGGGGTTCTAATCTCAGATCTGCCAAATGAGTGTGTGTGTGTGTGTGTGTGTGTGTGTGTGTGTGTGTGTGTGTGTGTGTGTGTGTGTGTGTGTGTGTGTGTGTGTGTGTGTATGTGTGTGTGTGTGCGTGTGTGTGTGTGCATCCTTCAGTTTACTGAACGTCCACGTCCCTGACACTCAGTTCACCGACACTTCAAATCACAGACATTCACAAAGCTGACGTTTCCCGTGAGGTAAGTAAACACTTAGTCATCCCAATGGAAGAAACTACCCAAAGAAAATTAAACCCACCATAGCCCCCCACACACCCCATGTGGGGGGCTTCACCCCCAGACCCCCTTACTAAATATACCAACTCCGAGAATGGACTACCGCAGGAAAAGGGGCAAAGTTCAAGTAGATGGCCAAACAGTTACTTACCCCACAGGAATCTTCGGCTTTCTGGATGTCGGTGATCTGAAGTGTCGGGGAAGTGGACATTTGGTAAACTGAAGGTAATCCGTGTGTGTGTGTATAAAAGGTAAATATTCCTCATCCTGTATCAGATATATTCATATCATATGATGTAAACAAATATGTCAGTGAAAGGTCACCCCACAGATATGGATATGCCTGCTTCTGTACTGCAGGATATACTACTGATAATATTAGTTATGTGAATCAGAATATGGATAGGAGGAATCTCCCTTTTACTACATTCTACTGTTGGTGGTCCGCCAAATGCATATGCAGTATCTAGGACCTAGATCAATTACACATGAGTGCATAGTACTCAAGGTGCCATTCTCTCAACAGCTACCTCTGAAGTTTCAGTCAGGCAACTACTTACAGGATCACAGCTAATCAAGACTGTACCTGCAATAATACAAGATCTGGCTGCCACTGAATGCTAGCAGGTAAATGATGTACCTGTACCCACAGATAAGACCACTGCTGCCTAGCAGGTGTGCTGCCTGTGATCTTTGGGCTGTACAAGGTAGATATGCATTCTAATGCCCATCAGTCTTTTCACCCTTACCTATTACACATCACATCTGACATCATCTGCGCAGCCACCATCAACTTTCTAGAACTGTCAGTTCTGCTGGGAAGCCCAGCACATTTCTAGACAATAATACCAAGCATGTAATTTAGGAAGTTAGAGAACTCGTCATAGATGAGGAGGTAGAAAATGTAGCAAGGGGCTAAAGCCCTAGTATAGCAGGAATCTAGCAACAATGGCGATGAGAACACTGATGCTCTATATGAGATGGACACACAACCTGCATAGACATCATGGATCACAGAGACCTTTCTGCGGCATGAGCTGCCCATGATAGCACCAGAAATCTCTGGAGGTGGGCATGCAATCTGAAACAGCTGTTCTATTGTTGTAACCGTCATCAGTAATGTCTGTCACAGTGCAGAGCCAGAAAATGGGCAAAGCTATCATCAGACTCTTCCACATGCCATGGGAACCAGTGTTGTGTGCAATGCTTGCAGTGTAAGTGTACACGGTGGGATTTGTTTACAGATAAAACCTGTGTCAGCACCACCTGTGCTGGGCCCAGCCATATCTACTTACAGCAGGTTATCTGCTAGAATAGCATGTGTGCAAAGATGAGAGATCTCCTAAGTAGCATTGTATTCAATGCCTTTAATGTAAATAAAGAATCATTCTGTTTATTTATGGCAGAACATAATACATGGGTGAACTATCTGAGAGATGGTGTAGGCTTACAAGATCCAGTTCTGTATTGTTTTACTCTACTATAACAACTCTCAGCAGGTATAAGATGCAACATCATTGAAGTGGGTGTGCTACAACAGTGGCACACAAATGCAAAGACACAAATATCAGATACTTGCTCTGTATAAGCCAGTTAGAAAACACATATATGGTTGGTATGTCAGCCTGCTTTATCTAAAGTGAGCATGAATTTAAATGATTCACTCAAATAATGTAAACAAGTCTGAATCATGAATTGGGTACTTTTCAAATGCTGGGACAGTTGGGATTTTACAATGGTTACTGCAGCAACTGCATGTAAGCTTCATACTAGACTGCTAATTGCTTAAACGGGAAACGTTCTGCATTACAAACTAAGACACATATATTCACAAAGTTAACATTATTGCCTGCTAATTCATTTTGATGAGGTTGTATAGCTGATAACACTGACTGAGTCTTTTTGAGGGGAAACAGCATATTTTCAGTGAGTGAATGCAGGTTTCTAATCCTATTTCACAAAAAGAATCAAGGCGCTCATTTGGTCCTGTCAGCACTTGAATTAAACAGATATAAAATATCTCTGCTGGCAAGAGAGTGGCAATCTGGCATATTTAAAACAAAACAAACAGGGAAACAGACAAGCAAAATAACTAAATATGAAATGAAAGTTTTATGTTGAATAAGTAAAGCAAGATTTTGCTTTAGTTGATCAAATAAATAATTTGTTTCACATTAAAACGTCTTAATCACAGAGTTAAATGCCACAAATTCAGTTCTGCAGTAAATCTACAGAGTGCTGCATATGGTTGCCTTCAAAGTGCTCTATGCAAGTCAGACTGGCTAGTTTAGTGCTATGCCAGTGAACTATGCAAGACAGATGACACAGTGAAGTGAAAAGACCCCATCAAATCCCTTCCAAAATACATAAATAAAACAGATACATACTTTTTGCAGCTTGCATCTCATATTGTAGAATGTAAAATTTTCAAAAGTCTACAAGAAAAGACATATTCTGCAAATACGTAAAGTATCTCAAACAGTGGAACTGCTAATCCAAGTTCAAAGAAGGAAAATGATCTTTGGGAAGAAATATGACATTTGAAAGGAATTAATGTACAACAGTTTGATTCAGAGACAATGTACAAACAGTGTATTACAAGTTTGCTCTGCAATACAGGGTAAAGCTAAAAAGCAATTTAGGAAAAGTTAGGTGATGCTGCTAGAACAACATCATATTACCCTGTACAAAGAATGAAGCTGGTACACTGTGCACATGCAGAAGAGCTATACAGCATAAACACAAACACGACTGCAAAGCAGAGACAGCCATACTATTCAAAGAAGTGCCTATGAAAACCGCAGTACATCCTAATTAGAGAGGTGCCACAGCATAAGACAGTCAACGGTGTGCTAAAGGAGGTGCCATTAGTGATACCAACAGTGGTGCCATGATACCACTAGGCATATAAGCCACCCTTCCTATGCAAACACACACAAAGTATATTACTTTACCTACAGCTACTAACCAGTGCAAAAATACATGGATGGGTTACATCAACATGAGCAGAGCCAAATACATAAGATGTTAATGTGGCAGGATTCCATAATGCAATTGTAATAATTGAGTATGGAGGTGAAATAAGATGCGAATGAACAAGCAGTATGCAGGAATGAATACTGAGCACAGCGCAGTCTGGATGTGTCATACGTATGTTGAATGCTCTTGTGCACCAGCCTATCTCCAATAGTCCACGCAGTGTTTTGTTGTCCCCCATGTGCTGCATACTGCTGTTCTGCATTCATATGGACTGCAGTTGTAACAGTGGTGCTTTCAGGATGTAAGCTGTACATTTATGTTTTAAAATGTCCTTCTCACACCTTGTCTGTTGCAATGATCTTACAGCTTGTCTGCTACAAGGACATGTGCCCTGGCATAGTGTAACTCCCCTCCCCACGCATGCATAATGCATGCATAATGTCTGTTTTACTCCTTGTGTACTGTGCATTTTTTGGTTGCACAGTATTGCACTGGTGTGCAACCTACCATTAACATTTTGCTTGCCCATTCAAGTACATTTTAATTCAGTTCAGTTTATTACTTGCACCTTACCCTCAGGTTTCCACAATTAAAATCTAATGGCAGACCTTAACTAATAAGACAGTGAATTCCAGTGGTGAGGAGCATGATAGTGGAATGAGTTTTGCCCTAAGTAAAACGTAAAACTCACCAGCAGTCCTGCACTGACTGAGTGGAGGTCTAGATGGATGGTAATATACCAGCAGCTCTTTTTTGTTTGTGAGATCATCCTATGTAAGCCAATAAAGGTGAGAAACAAGCCTATAATTCCAATCAAAATTCCACTGGCAATTAGTACAGATGATAAATAATTGTGTTACAAATATGTATCGTATGAACTACTAGTTAGTATTCAAACAGCTGCATTTAGTACTGCCTAAAGTGGCCATGGTTGTAGCTATCAAGCACAAGGTAAACAGCAATGCAATAGTTCAAACATAATGAAAGTGAATCATACACACAACTGTAGAGAAATCCTCTAAAGGAATAAGTTGTTTGATCCATACAATGCTTCTGAGATGGAACAGATTTAATTGCAGCTATCATCTACTCCCTCAGTGACAAGTGGTCAGCCAAAATAAAATCCATATATCATGCCCAAAACAGAAACTCCAACCTGTTATCACAGTGGGTCTATATTACATGGACTGATAAGAAGTTTGCTTCTGCTTATCGACTCAGTGATGGAACCAAACTCTCTTCAAGTGACAACAAATACACATGCTTCTTTTAGAAGAAGTGCTGTTGAGTGTCAGTAGCATATGAATGATATCATAAACTCCTTTCTCGAATGACATTTCCGTGTTGAAGCATGTCAATTCTGAATAGCACCAGTCCTTAAAGCAGAACCTTGGGAAAGCCCACAAGAAAAAAGGCAGTTGGTAGAAGAATTAATGCTACAAGTCGACCTCTTAAGTGCATTCTGAGAGATAGGGGTGTAGCTAGAAATATATATATTTTGTACTCAGACTTATTGTTGTTGCCCCTACCTCCCATGTGATATTTAAAAAAAAATGTACTTAGTTCTGAAAGTGTTGCCCCTACACACATAGGAAAGGGAAACATTATTTTGAACTGTTGCCACTAATAACCATAAAATGGTTATTGTTAGAAGTGCTTTCCTACGGCATAAGTGTGAGTTGCATATCTCTTTTCTGCCAACATTAGTTTAAAGAGTTCTAATCCTTCTGTGCTCTTTGAGCAAAAAAGATTCCAAAAAATGAACAGAAAACCTGTGTCTGGCTAACCTCCTGCTGAGACGTAACAGGAAGCCTAATGAGTAGGTTTACATATGTTCTAAGATTCCATTCTCAGTGCTGACCTCTGTCAACAAGGACACTGACCACACTGCTGTACAAGGATAACAAAAAAGGTTAAGAGTTGATAAACAGGATTCCTGCTGCAAAGCAACCACGTTACCATTAACCTTGCCCACAAAAGTAAAATTAGAAATGTGTGATAATTTTTAGGACTGTCCAGGTATAATGATTTATTCAGAACAGAGATAATAAACCTCTTTCAAAACAGAAGTAAACATTACCATTCTGAATGAAAATGGCCCAAGTACCTCCAACAAGCTTTAGCCAGTTTTGCTGGAGAATGATCCAGATTCCAGACACCAATTTCATGACCACAAGATTGTCATTGTATCTGAAATTAAGCAGGAGAATTTCACCTCAGTGAGGGGTCTCAGGTATAGTGATTTTAGTTACTGACATTTTTAGCAATGGGTGGGAAAAACACCTAATAGATATTCAAACTGAGTAATTTTTATCATCTGAAAGCTCATCTGTAATTTCATACAATCTCTGTATCCAAAAGTGCACTTTACTCAGCATATGACTTGTATCTCTAACATCTAAATACACACCCATGCTTCTATATGGCTATTTGTAGTCACAAGACGTTCCACACATGCTGTCATTACTTTCAGTGTAAGTTGCATTTGTACCATTCTATCATGATATGCCTTTAACTTATCTCTTAGCATAGATTACTTTTGTCTGGGTGGATTTACTTTAGGACTAACCCTATTATCTGTTTATACTGCATTTTCTACTAGATGTGCGACTCAACAACATTCTTAAAATTTCAGAAACATGACATTCACACAAATTATTCTTTTAATTAGTTTCATTCTTCTATAAGCATCAGTACCTGATATAAACTAATGCTTCATCATTAATTAACACAAACATTAAAAAGTATACGTGTTTGTAATGTGCACTGTCCTGTTACATGCACACACCATCTAGTATGTGTAAATATATTTTAAAAAGTTTCCAATGACTGTTTTATCAATCTTTCCAAAATATTACAAGGAGCAATATTTGTAATAGCCAAAGAATCTAATCTAGGGCCAACACTTCTGTGTTGACTGTTGCTAACAAGAAGGGTAGATAGAATGGACTGTTCAAAAGAAGGCTGTTGGCATCCATCTATCAAAACTGTTTTCATTTGCAAGAGCAAGAAATATGGGCGTTGTGGTCCACTGGGTCCACATTCTGTAATCATTGGACCTGAAGGGTTCACTGAAGAAACCTTATATAGTATCTAGCAAAAGAAATCATAAGGATGACTATTGCTATCAGACCCAGCACTTCAAACACAAATAGGCCATTACCTATGAACTGAAGAGCAAAACCTAAATAAGTACCTATGTCTGCAGTGGGTCTCCCTTTATGTTAGTGAGTGCCCAGGTTACAGCACACGAGCATCAGGAACTGAGATGGCTGCAATGTTATTCCTAGGGACTAGAAAAAACTTAACACAGATCCCACCCTGAGACAAGTTGATTGTGAGTCATATCAGCAAGAAACCAATCAGTCATATAGGGAAATGCTTTAATTCCCGACAGATATAGCACTACCATGGATGTGAATTTAGAGAACACCCCTGGGGCAGAAGTGGACAAAAATGGGAGTGTCCAGAACTAGTAATAACTGACTTTAGCTATGAACTACAGATAACCCCTGGATCTCTTGTTGATTTGTTGCCTGCAAGTAGGATCCAAGATGTCTAAAGAACACATCCAGTCCCCTTCTGCTAGACAACAAAGGATGTTTTGCACTGGAACCAGGTGAAAGGCACATTTGGGGAAAAATAATTTAGACTGCTAATTTTAGAACGAGTTTCATATTTTTTTGGTACTAAAATAACCTACAGTAATATCTGGACTTGTCTTGTTTGATGAGACCAAAGTGATGACTCAGTTTTCTACCAGATGTATCAACATTATCTTTATAATGTTTCAGTGACATGGTGGGATATCTTGCAAGAGGCAGGATGGAACACCGAGGTTGAAAGGAAAAGAATCCTGTAATCCCTAGATACTATGAATCTCATCCACCTGTGTCGATTGCCTGACATGCCAAAACATGAAGGTACAAATTACCCTGACTGCCTTCAGATGCTAGCAGTCAGACAGGTCTTTAGGACTGCAGCTATCTACTCCTGCAGAAGGCTTGTAACTGCTTAACTTATTACATCTGAGTGATGCCTCCAGGTGCATCTGCGGTTAGCTCCTACTAATGTCTCTAGGTGTCAAATATTGCTTGTTCATATTTGCATCAGTAATTTCAAAACCATGCTATGTGCAAGGTTTTAAAAGATTTCATCTTAAAGCTTACATAATGGCAAACTCAACTGCATGAATATTTGACCTCGGTCTGGTGCAGGTAAATAAATATTAACTGTTTTTATGATATTAATTTATATAAATATAATTTTCACATTTTTCTAAATATTTCAACAACCAAGTAACATAGACAGAACTCCTTAGCCTCATATGAAAGCTCTCAGCTAGATGAATAAAATGCTGCTGACAGCATGTGAGTAATTTGAGCAGTTGCTGAGATACTGTAAGCTGTTTACAAAATAGTACAAATGTAATAGTTACTCCGTTTACTGTGACTTATAAAAATTCATTTTAAGACCTAGTACCTAAAAAAATACTACCACTATAAAAATAGTTTGTGCTGAAGAGTTTGCCATTTATACTTCTTTTATAATCCCTTTAGTTTTAGAAATATGAAAATTTTTTGAAATGTGAGGACATAATTTGATTCTTTCAAAAGGCTTAGGCTCCTCCCATTGGAAGTTACAGTACAAACTTCCTGAGCTCCATTGGAGTGAATGAGCTAATGAATGTTAAGATTCTCATCTCTGTGGGAGAAGACCTAGTTCTTGGATTCTTTGCTCAAATGTTTATTGTGTTCTCTATATGGAAGCCACAACTGGCATTGACTCTTTATGTTTTGGAGAAGAAGCACTGTAGGAAGGAAAATGTAACTGCAGCCAGGGTATTCCTTTCCTGTTCCATCATCTCCGCATGTGCCTTGACTTACTGACCACAAAATTTGGGATAGTAAAACAGAACATTTGTAAAAGTCATCTCTTTGTACTCAGCAAGACTGGTCAATCTGAGTAGGGTTTAGTGGTGTACAGTAATGCCTGATACCACAGCTCTGGTCAAATGTTCAATTGCATTGAAGGCCACATGAATCATAAGACTGGCTGGCATTAACAGAGTGTCAGAATAGGACAAGAGCTGTTCTCTGACCAGTTACATCCGACACCCATTCTATGGTGGATGTCATTTCTTCTGGTATATCCTGAAAAAAATCCACCTTATTGGCCAAATAAGACACTGGTCTCCACAAGAAAATTGAGTATGCATGCATGCATATCCCCAAGCATTCAGGTACTCTAGATTCCCTTCCAGTGGATGATTCACAAGGATCTTGGGGATTGGAGATTTTTAGGGCCACTGAAAAAACTATGTTCACCTTGGGAGTTTCTAACTGGAACCTCCAGTCCCTAGGACAATGCAGCACTCCATCAATTTTTTTTTAGGTAATGAGGCCATCATAACTAAGGAAGCCATAGTAGCATTGGTAACAATGCTAAAAATGTCAGCATGGCCAATGTAACCAGAGAGATCAAAGCAGCATTGATAGCTATGCTAACAAAGTCAGGAACAGTAGAGGCCTCCCAGGAAATCTGCTGGAAGGACCAGAAAGCATTCTGAAAATTAGGATGTAAGGTTGATAGTCCAACCCCCTTCTATTTATTTATCTCCAGGACCTCTCTAAAATGGGAATCATCTAAGGGAAGCTGGGAAATCAGTGTCCTCCATATCAGTATTTAGGTCATTTGTGGGTGTGTACACTGGGGAGTCTATATGTTTTTTTTTTTTCCTCAAATAACCTTTCTGCATTTGTTGAACCCAGTTTAAATGAAGAAGATGACTTCCCTTAAGCTGAGATAGTGGGAAGAATTCTGAGTAGGGTCTGGGTCCTGCTGTCCTGCAAAGAAGGTGAGATGGAAGACAGGCCAGCAAAAATTAGTGTGTGTAGAACAATAGCTGCATTAAAATTGAATGGATGGCAAAAGAAAGCTAAACAAAATAGAACTGATGACCCAGAGTTGAGGTCAGAACCAAAACTGATATCGGCACCATGGAACCAAAGGCATCAATATTGATGACAGAGGCACCAAAGTGGAGTGCACTGACATTGACACCTTGACCTGACAAAGCTTGATGAGCGGATTCCAGCAAAACGTATACTAATATTGATATCAATGCTTCTGTTGACCTGGCATCCACTGGCATCAGGAAAGACACTAAATATTTCAGAATCAATAAAGAAAGGTTTTTTTGTCATTGATATGACACCCATTTATTTTTGATCTCAGTGAAATTGGTGCTAAAAAGGCATCAATGGAGTATCCTGTATACTGGAGTCAAGAAGTACAGAGGACATGGAGAGTCTAGTTCCAACCTCGAAACCTAGTGGGACATAGAGGCTGACAGATTTCTGCTGTGCCTTAAATAGTGTGTCCATCATCTTCACATAATCCAGACCAGCAAACAAACAAGTGGGGACTCACTTTAGTTTTGATGGTCTCAGCAGTGAGGATTCAATAACGACATGAAACTCTTTGTGCTACACTGAGTGATGGAGCTGGAATGAAATTTAGTGAAGAAGCATTTTCTGAATCATACATATCTGGAACTGGTTCCCAAGTACTATAGATCTTCACCATAAACGTCAGTTCTAGATATCTTCAACAGTGTCATCCCTTTTTATCGGAGGTTCCATTATAGTGTGAACTACCTGTACTCTGTGCTTGTTATGCATTTATTGATAGACTGATCCAATTTAATGGTAGGCGACCTGGAAGATATTGAAGTTAACTGTGGCAGTATTTCAAAGAAAGTCTATTTATAAAAGAGAAACTGAAATCTTTCGTTCTGTTTCAGATGGTAGCTGCAATAAATTCTTTACAAATTTGTTGCCTGTCTGTGTTATGACATTGCCTAGACAAAAGAGACATGGGACATGCTTGCTCTATGGTGGGATCTTCTCCCCCCAGGAGCAGTGGTAAAACCCTCAACCCAAAACTTTAACAAACAAGAACAGAAGCAACTTTCAAAAAAAAAAAAACATCTTTCATCATGCCTAACTCCTGATTTTTATCCTCTGCAGTTTGCGTACAGAGTTAACCAATCCACAGCTGATGCCATATCAGTAGCACTACACATCTCCCTTGAGTATTTAGAGGTCAAAGACTTCAGCACTGCATTTAATATGGTGGTACAGAGTTAGCTGATAGAAAAACGGGCACATTTATGAATCAGTAAACATCTCTGTAACTGGATCCTGGACTTCCTGATTGAAAGACCACAGAGGGTGTGTTCAGGTAAGAATACATCAAAGTGCATCATGATTAACACCAGGGTTCCACAGGGATGTGTTCTCAGCCCACAGTTATTCACCATCCTGACCCACGACTGGTATGCTAAGCACAAGTCCAACCATATCACCAAGTTTGCTGATGACACCACAGTCATGGGGCTCATCACAAAGGAGGATGAAAGGGCATACAGAGATGAGGTGGCATCTCTGATCAGTTGGTGCGAGGGTAACAACCTTGACCTGAATGTAAGCAAGACCAAAGAGATTATCATTGACTTCAGGAAAAGGAGAATGTCACTCCTTTGTCTCTAACACCTATAACAAGAAGGCTTGGGGTTTTATTCAGATGCTTTAATACATGCAAACACATCAGGATGGATAGCAGCATCATTAAATATGAATGAACTAGTTAACAGACAAACCTTACATACATACATACTTACATCTCAACAGCTAATTACAAATGGCAGTCAGACTTGCATGTGCTCAGTATTTATACACTTGTGCAAGCCCTTGGATAGTTTCTTAAAGGTATATACACACACTTTGATCTACATCCTCCCTCTTAAAAAGATTTCCGTTTATGCAAAACAACATCAGAGATAGACATGCATTACTACGTACATTGGAAACAAAACACAATGTTCATGTCTAAGTTGCTTTATATCTGCTACAAGGTTTAGAGATTCGATCATATCTCATAACATAACTGTTAAGACCAAATTTAGCAACAGGGACAGTCTGCAATGAACAACTTGTATCAGGAACTTTTGGATTTGTCACAGAAACAGGAATGTCCCCTGGACTTTCTTCTGGAATTGGAACACTGGACAACTCACTCTGAGATAAAGACACTTTCTCTCAGGCTATGTGTTGTGGTGTAGGCTCAGACATCGGTCTCAAATGCTTACAATTCCACCTAAAAATTCCTCCTTCTGAATCCACAATGTATGATCTCAGCTCTGGACCAATATTCTTCACAACACCAATCCGATCATAACCTTTGGACATTTGCATCCTTACCACTTCTCCATCTCGTAATGGATTGAGCAGTTTACTGGTCTTATCATAGCAGGACTTCTGGGTAAGGAGTTTCTTCAACAGATTGGCTTTTACTGATCTCTTGCTCTTGACACATGGAACCAACAATTGACTCTCGATAGGTAATGTGGTTCTGGTTTGTCTCGACAGAAGTCTCTGAGCAGGTGAACCAAGATGTTTATCACAAGGAACATTGCTGAAATTCAAGAAAACATCAGTATTATCCCGCATTGACTTTTCAAGTAACTGTTTTGCACTTTGAACTAGAATGTGCAGTTCTGCCAAGCCATTTGACTGCAGGTACACTGGACTACTTGCGACATAAGTAAAGTCTCACTCTTCAGCAAATCCCTTGAACCGCTGGCGTGTAAACTGCGTACCATTGTCAGAAATAACTTTGTGCAGACTACCGTGTACTGTAAAGTGACACTTCATCTTAGTAATGACTGTACTGGATGCTAGGTTAGGAAGAAGATCAATCTCGAACCAATTGGAGTAAGAGTCTACTAACACCAAATAATGTTGACCATTCCACTCGAAGATATCAGTGGCTACTGTCGACCAAGGTAGTTCAGGAATCTGATTAAGCTGAAGTGTTTCCTTGTGCTGATGTGGCTTTATACTTTTACACACTGAACAAGATGAAAGTGCTCTCTCAATGTCTTGTGACATAGAAGGGCAAAATACTAGCTCTATCACTCTTCTTTTGGTAAATTTGGTTCCTGGGTGACTATGATGCAAGATAGTAATGTACTCTGGTTACAAGGCATTTAGAAAAATTACTTTCAGACCTTTTATAATGATACCTTTGTCAGCCAAAATCTCATCTCTGTATAGAAAATAAGGTTGCACGTCTTGAGGTAAATTTGATTGCTTTGATGGCCATCCTTGATTGATAAAGTGGTTGAGCTTCTGTAAAACTAGATCTGTGGCTGTATGATCTCTCAGCTCATCAAGATGCATGGAGGAAAAATTTCTCACTTCCATGATTTCAAAATCAAGCTTTGCATTCTCGTGTTGTCCTGTGGTGTTTCTGGGTGATCTGGACAATATATCAGCAAGATAAAGAAGCTTGCCTTTCTTGTAGACAAGACTGAATTTATACTTTTGCAGTCTCAGCATCATACATTGCAGTCTGACTGTAGCCGAACGCATTGGCTTTCTCAAGATAGTGACCAATGGTTGGTGGTCTGTTTCAATCTGGATAGGTCTACCATAAACATAATCATGGAACTGCAAACATGCAAACACAATTACCAAAAGCTCTTTCTCTATCTGGGCATACTGCATTTCCATTTGGGTAAGAGTTCTCGATGCGCAGTCCAAATTTTGAACCATCACTGGAAAGTGTAACTGGTTTGTGAACATCATAGTATCTGAGAGTTGGCGGACTTGCAATTCTCTGTTTCAGGACATCAAATACCATTTGGTGTTGTTCTAACCAAGACCAAGATACGTCTTTACATGTCACTTCACTGAGTGGTGCTGAAAGTTGGCTCAAGTCTGGAATGAACTTGCCTACATAGTTAACCATGCCAAGAAAACATTGTAGAGCTTGAACATTGTCTGGAACTGGCATCTCGAGAATGGCTGTTTGTTTAGAAGGGTCTGGTAGTAGGCCTGTACTCTTAAATAAATAACCAACATAAGTAACTTCTTGTAGCCTGAATTTGCACTTATGGGGGTTAAGCTTAAGATTCACTTGACATGCCCTTTCTAGAACTTTTCTGAGGTTTCTGTCATGTTCTGCTTCATCATGACCTCCTACTGCACAATGATACCCAGAAAAAAAATTTGCTCCATCGCACACTGAAAGACTTCACTTGCAGAATTTATCCCAAATGGCATTCTCAAAAATCAGTATCTGACAAACAGAGCACTGAATGTAGTGAACAATGAGGATTTTTTGTCAAGCTGAATTTGCCAAAATGAACTCTTTGCATCTAGGACAGAAAAAGTAGTGTCATTTGGCATCAAGGCCGGGACTTCTTTCACTGTGCACATTGGATGATAAGGTCTTTTTAGTGCTTTGTTCAAATCTTGTGGGTCAATACATATTCTAATGTCATCTGAGCTTTTCATGTGAGCTACCACCATGGATGATACTCATTCAGTTGGAGTTTCATCTGGACAAATCACATCTTGTCACACCATTTTACCTAACTCAGCTTTGACTCTGTCCTGCATGGCTATTGGAACTTTGTGTGCTGGCCTGATAACTGCACTGACCTCTGGGTCTAACTTTATGGACTACATAACTGGAAGTTTACCTAGTTTGTCCTGGAAAAGAACAGCATAGGTAGAAAAAAAAATGTTCTGGGCAAAATTAGAGTACTGGACTTTTAAGCTAACTTGGTGGACTTCCTTATTAAATGAAAGCAGCACCATTTCCAAACTTTCTCTGAACCCTGACTGGACGTGCCTCTTGATTACATAAAATAATAAGTCATATCTTCTTCCAGCAGAGTAACATGAAAGCATTACTGAACCTTCAGTTTGAATTTCTTCACCTCCATAAGCAACAAGCTTCACACACCTTGCCAAATCAAGCCTTTCACCTTTACACACTCTAGCAAATATTTCTGCAGACATAACATTGCACTTGTAGTCTGTGCCAACTTTGAGCTCTGTGGGTTTGCAATTTATCTGGACAGTGCATAACACTTCATTATTTGCCCTTAAATCTACTGCATTGACTGTTTTATGAAGTACTGACACACCATTAACATAAAGAGTGGGGCTGCCACCGTCTAACTGATCAACTAATTTCTTAAAATGTTCCCTTTTAATAAAAGAATGTGGGCCTTTTGGTTTACAAAACATTTGAAGTGATTCCATTTATTGCATTTGTGGGATTGTTGACCAAAAGCTAAACATTTCTTTCTCTTAGATTCATGACTTCCACCACAATTACGACAGTTGGCAATGAAAGTAGGTTGAGGCCTATGTTTTGAGTTTGCTGACTCACTCTTAGCTTCACTGATACTGTGTGATTTCCAGAGTTCACCTTAGAACTTGCTAGAATGTTTTGGGGGTTACCAATGAGTGCTGCAGGGTTACAGTTGCTGCCATGTGCTTGGGTCTGTTTTTTTAACCATGTGCTGCATAATATCAACATGAGCTTTTTCACTGCGCCTTCTAGAGCTGTTCTCATTTGTAAGTTTATTTGTGTGGTTTTCTGTGAGCTCATGTAACTGACAAATCTCAATGGCCTTATTCACTATCACAAAGCAAAATCTTTCTCACAGCATTATCTTTTATGCCACACACAAGTCTGTCTTTTATCAATTCATCCCTCAAGTCACCAAATCTGCACATTTTAGCTTTATTTCTCAGATCAGTTATATATGCTGCAAAAGTTTCACAAGGCTTTTGATCACTTGTGTAAAATAAGTGCCTTTCCATTGTAATATTTGTCTGGGAGTTACACATTTCTCTAAATTTACATTTAAGCACTCTGGGTCCTCCCTTGACTCAGCCTGTACAACAATATGATGGTTTTCCCCCTCTCCTGTATAGATAGCAGGTGCATGCACAAATAAATGTTCTCTTTCTATGGCTTCTGACCCAGCTAAATAAAGTAGAATAAATGCCTTTGTATGGTCATCCTTATCAGAAAATGCAGCCTGTATGAAAATGTACTCTTGCACAAACACTCTCCAATTCTCAGCAATATTACTATCAAACACAAGTGCACTGGGTTTATGAAATCCGTCTGCCATCCCTACAAAGTATACACAAACACACTAAAAAATACGGCCCTTGTAATTATGTAAGACCAAACAGTTCTGTGGGCTTGTAATAACATTCATATGCACAATAAACTCTTTGAAATACTTGACTTTACAAAATATGCTCTGTAATGGCTGTACTTTCTGAAATAACTTTACTGTAACACTGCAAACACTTTATACACTTCTGATAACTCGGATATCTTTGCTTAATATGAAAAATGCACATGCCTTGCAAAAATGCAATCATTTCCCTTTATTTTATTTGTTTTATGCAATTTGGCCTTTATTTCAAACATTTTCTGTAGTAATTCAAATATTTTTATCAATATCGTACAAATCGGTTTATGCTAATATTATTTAGAATGCTCTGTATGTCCCATTTCCTATTATGCAAAAAGGAGTAGTGCTGAGCAAGTTTTAATACCTGAAATTTGTTTCTGGCCTGTTTTGCAAAATTTGCATATTTAGGAATGATCCACTCCTGTATATTCCACCAGCATCTAACCAAGTGCCTTAAGTCATTTTAGCCAAGCCATTTCTAGCTTTATGCCCTTTGGATGTATCTGTTCTGACTCCATGCCCTTTCTATATATTTCTTCTGACACCATGTCCTTTTAAACATCCCACTTCTGACACCATGTCCCTTGTTCATCTCTAACACCTATAACAAGAAGGCTTGGGGTTTTGTTCAGATGCTTTAATACATGCAAACACATTAAGATGGATAGCAGCATCATTAAATATGAACAAACTAGTTAACAGACAGACCTTACATACATACATGTTTACATCTCAACAGCTAATTACAAAATGGCAGTCAGACTTGCACGTGCTCAGTATTTATACACTTATGCAAGCCCTTGGATAGCTTCTTAAAGGTATATACACACATATTGATCTACAGAGAACAAACCACCCAGTGCTCAGGATCAAAGCTGAGTTTGGAGAGTGTTAATAGTACAACATTCCTGGGTGTACACATATCAGAGGATCTCTCATGGTCAGGAAATACCAGCCAACTGGTCAAGAAAGTACACCAATGCCTCCAGTTTTTAAGAAGGCTAAAAATAGCTAAGCTTCCTTCTCATAATCTCTCCATCTTCTGCAGAGGTGCAGTAGAGAGGATCCTTGCAACTTCACAGTGTGGTTTGGAAGCTGCACAGTGACAGAAAGGAAGGAGCTACAAAGAGTGGTGAGGGTTGCAGAAAAGGTAACAGATTCCAGTCTTCCATTAATACAACATCTTTATTCGGCAAAAATAATCCAAAAGGCCACCAAAATAATACAGGACAATACGCATCCTGCGCATGGACTGTTTAAGCATCTGGCATCGGGAAGGAGATATTGCAGCATCCCCTGCAGGACTCCACATTTCAGTAACAATTTCTACCCTACAGTGATTAGACTTCTGAAATTGGGCACTAGACTCAGGGGTCTGGACCCATAATAAGTTAATTTTTATTTATTTGTGCATATATACTTACATATTTCAAGTAAATGCAATACTTATTTATTATATCCATAGTTAGTATTATTTAACTCACTCAAGTGCAATATTAACCAAATAACTTAGGCATTTCAATCTGTAGTGTGTTTTGTATTACTTTACAGTAGTTAATTTAATCAGGGGAGGTTATTCTTTTCCATATATGAATATTGGTAAATGTCTCTGCTCTTTCTAGCATGTATTTGTAGTAGTATTGTATTTGTTAGTTATGTTTATTCCTCTACTTGTATATGCTGTTTCACTTTCTTTTATAATCTCAAGAATTGAGCTGATGCACAAAATTTCATTTTGGCTACACATGTGTACCTCTAAATGACAACAAAAGTTTACTTTGACTTTGACTTAAAAGAGGAACCAACAAATTCTACCAGAGAGGCAAAAATGCACCTGGCAAGTTAGAGTACAGAATTACGACTAACAAGCAACATTTATCTTGTAAACCAGTTTGACAGCTGTCCCACTATCCTACATCCAGCACTGCATCTGCCGTACAATGCATACTACCCTTGGACTCTTGAGGTAATTATTGCATGGGCTGAGATAGTATCTAAGGCTATCACTTAAGGCTTATCCCCTGGATTTCCCTCCCTCTGGTTACATGGTTATATCATGTGGTGGATATGTAATAGGAATGTTTGGTGTCTTGCCACGTAATCCAGTGTTTGATCCCCTCAGCCTTCATTTGCCTGCTGTGCAACTCAGAGCAAGTCATTCAACCAGTAACCACAGGTTGCTCATAAAAAGGTTTATCTATTTAAGAAATGAATAAAAAAATACAAAAACAGGAAAAGGATAAGTAGGGGATAGGTAGACATAGGCAAAGGATTCAAAGGATTACAGGCAATTGGGGTAGTTAATAAGAGAATAGTGGAGTGCAGCAGTAGAGAGGAAATAGGCAAGAAGGAAGAAAGAGACATGAGAAAGTCAGAAGGCAACCAGATGAATGACATCATGATAAATGAAGCCAAGATAGAAGGACAGGAGCAAACATTGGTCATGAAGGGAGAAATTCACAGAGGTCGTCGTCCAAAAGGCAATAACAAATGAAGAAAAGAAGGAAATGGGCAGGAAGGAGCACTTTGCCAGAAGGCAGGGAAGGAGGAAGGAATGAAGGATAGACAGTCTGAGGAAGTAGGTGGCCAACAGATGTAATAGTATAGGGAGATGGGGCAAATAGATAAAGCACAGTGCACTGATTTACAGTATGGGATCTATTCCTACATTCCTGCCATGGCATTAAATAACACTTGTACAAATTAAACTGAAAGAAAAATTAAGGAAACGGTGGTCAGGTAATTATTATAGAATACCAGCTGTTCCAGTGCCCTATCTAGATTTTCTCTGTTCTGGATGAACACCACATCAAGTCTCCCTGAAAAAAAGGACAGTGGCCTAGTGGGACTAATGTAGTTAACAAAGATTGAGGAAGCAAATAAAAAAAAAATAAACATTCTTCAGAGCATGTAGACTGTTGTCAGTAAAGATGGATATCTCAGTAATACTTTTGACATTTTCTTTTTCATCTAAACTATCTTATTGTCCTTCTACTTTCTTATAAGTCGATGTTCTAAAAAAAAAATCATGTGATCACTGCTTCCCTAATGTTTCTCTCTGCTTTTTCATGTATATATATATATATATATATATATATATATATATATATATATATATATATATAGATCCCATTTAGATAATTGAAAGTACAGTTAACCGAAATCCAATTTGCCGATACCACTTACACGAAAATGCATTTCTCTGAAACCTCAAAATACCTAACCACAAAACACCGACATGAAGCCCTACTCAGACTCTAACAAAAAACAACACATATCCATAACTTTTACAGGGGGTAAGACCCCCTGCACCCCCCATGTGGGGGGCTGTGCCCTCCACACCCCCTGCAACGTATATATACCAACTCCAAGATCGCATTACAGTGAAAATAAGAGTAGAGTTCTCAATCTACACTGCTGCGCGATCTCTATTTAAAAATTACCAGCACCTTTTAAATAACTGTACACCTACTGGCATATTCGCAATTAAACTCCAATAGTGTGGTGCACCCGAAGGTCCATAAACTCCATATCGCACTGCCAGAATCATGGGAAACAGTTCTTGGAAACGTAATTCGGCATTTTGAGGTTTCGGAGAACTACATTTTCGCATAAGTAGTCTTGTCAAATTGGGTTTCAGTTAACTGAACTTTCGGTTAACTAAATGGGACATATATATATATATATATATATATATATATATATATATATATATATATATATATATATATCTTTCAGTGCTATAGCAAGATTGTAGTAATGGGCCCATAGACATCATTCTATAAATCTGGTATATTCAAAGCTTCAATATTTGATGTTTGCCTCAACATTCACAAGATATCCAAAACTGACTCCCCCCTCTGTGGTTCCAGTTGGACATCTATTTGGTAGTATATTCAAACACTGGAAATAAATTAGTGTGGATTTTCTCAGTAATTATAATGTGAACCTTCCATATAAAACACTTTCCATATGTGGTACATTTATAGGATTTATGCTTTCTTGTTTAGCTTCTCCTAATGTTTAGGGTTTCTAATACTATGATCTAAATGACCCCATTCCTAAGTCAGAATAAAATTAAAGTCCATGAAATTACTGTTGCTTCAGTCCTTAATGTCTGCTAAGAGTGCTGTTCTTAGCACCTGCAAAGTATTTGTACCTGCCTCTTTCAGAAGTTCATATGGATTCACCTGTATTGGCAAAATATTTAAGTACGCATGGAAATTATTTCTTATTAGACCCATTGCACCTGCAAGTATTAGAACAATCTGGATTTCTTTATTTCACATCACATTAATTTCTGCTTGTATATCCTGGTATTTTCTAACATAATACCCCTCAATATACAATATACAGGATGCCGTAATAGTTATGTGGAGCTATTTCAACGATTAATGCTACTTTTTAAAATTTCCCTCAACTACTATATCTAGTTTTCTCACTTTCTTGACTGCTGGTATTGGATGATCCCCCTTGATCACTATTTTATTTTCAATAATTCTTTGTGGTTCATGTAACCAAGGCTTCTCAGCTACTTGTATGTTGTAGCATTTGTACAGTCTGTATTGTAGCAGTCTTGCCACCGTATTGTGCCTTTCAGTGTACAAGCCCTCAGCCATGAGTATATTGCAACAAGATGTGCAAACATTTTTAGTTCTGTACTACTGAATGTGCATTAATCTCTATTTCCCATTTTGTCTATATACTTTGTAAACTAATATTTATGTAAGTCCACTATTTTGAACTGTCATTCCTTCTTAACCTTTCATCTTTTGGTTTACATTCTTCACTCTAGCTATTCAAACTTCAGATCTTAATCATTATGTGGTTGTCCTAGCAGTTCTCTAATCTTGCCATTAAAACTTTGGACTTAATTTTCTTTTGGTCATAATCTTTATGTTTTTTCTTTCTTTTTTTGACACTTTTCTGTTGGTATTTGTTTTGGAGCCACATCTGATTTGATTCCCATAACTGCCATTTTCTGAAATGCTTCAGCTGGTGTGAGCAAGTATGTCATCTTACACTTTTGTTCTTGAAGACTTCATTCTGAATTTGAATTTTTTCATGCTATGTAAATCATTCATAGATGTAAAACTCTTGCCACCAGTTACACTTGCTTCTCTTATTTCATTTTATTGACCAGGAAAGTTCATCTGGCAAACAAAGGCCCAAGGAGAAAAGCTCCACATTATATACATTTGAATAAGCTAACAGTAAAAATATGATAGAATACTCAGGATTATATAATTTAACAGGTGATCACCATGTTGCATACACAATATGCTATAACATTCAGGATTATATAACCTAACAGGTGATCACCATGTTGCATACACAATATGCCATAATATTCAGGATTATATAACGTAACTAGTGATCACCATGGTGCATACACAATATGCTATAACATTCAGGATTATATAACGTAACTAGTGATCACCATGTTGCATACACAATATGCTCTAACATTCAGGATTATATAACGTAACAAGTGATCACAATATAGTATTTTTTGTGCATTAAGCTCAGACACATCTATTGAACATAATGTATGCATATGTAAAAATGACAATGATCAGTGGAACAGTCAGCATTATTTTTTACACTGTATGCACATGTCCCCATCATAATATTAGCACACAGACAGCAGATAAGGCATATATATATTTTATCTGAATAGTTAAATTCATTTGGTACCCATAACCAGAAGGTTACTATAGTAATAGTGGAAGACTTTAGTTTGAGTTGTTTGGTTTAATTACATGAGGTGGGAAATTAGTAATGTGGTTGTGCAAGGGCAGTACTGTTACACTGATAAGAATAAATGTTATTTAGTCCTATCTCACCGTAATTCTTGCTGGATGGGTTCGGAGCCGATATTCAGTTCCGACTCAGCCGATAGTAAAGCTCGAGAGCTTTTACTGGCTGGAGGCTAGCCCCTATCCCATGGTGCCTCACGGCAA
The DNA here is from genome assembly GCF_019279795.1 of Protopterus annectens. Classification (NCBI taxonomy): domain Eukaryota; kingdom Metazoa; phylum Chordata; order Ceratodontiformes; family Protopteridae; genus Protopterus; species Protopterus annectens. The sequence continues at coordinate 292,724,052 of NC_056731.1, read as the reverse complement.
TTCCCCAGATCTTGTTTGCCGCAAAAGCTTCGAGGTTGTGTCTTACTGGCTCATTCGCTAAGTAAAACTTTATTTAGTAAATTTAGTCTTTTTTCTGACTGTTTGTATCTTTATAAGCTTTAATAATATTTGTCTCTTGTGTGACTGTTTTTTGAGAGTTTCTGATCCCTATTCCTCCCCAAGGACTGTACGGCCCATTTAAGTTAGAGGGCCATAGTGCCCGTTTAAGTTAGAGGGCCTTTCCTCTGTGTGTGTGTGTGTGTGTGTGTGTGTGTGTGTGTGTGTGTGTGTGTGTGTGTGTGTGTTAAAAAAAAAAAAGAAAAAAGTTATATACTTCTTTCTTCTGTACTACCTTTTTGTCTGTAGTTAGTACTTAGTATTGCTGTTCTTGTTGTTTATCTAGCCAGTCTATACCTTGTAGTTGGAGATAAGGATAGAGAGCATAAGGATCATCACCCTTCGGGGTTTAAGAAGTGTGATAGATACTCACAGAAAATGTTTCTTTCAGACAGTCACACCAGTTGCATGTACTGTCTAGGTGAAGCCCATTTGCAGGAACCCTGCATTTTTTGCCATGCGTTTAGCACCAGGGTCTTAAATGAGAGGAAGAGAAAACTTATTGATAGGGGTCTTATGACCAGTTCATTCCAGGAACAGCTGGAACTTGGTCAGGCAGCTCCTAAATCTTCTAAGAGAAAATCTTCAGCCCCAGCTTCAGGGCCGATGAAAAAGACCAAAGCATCGGAGCCAAGAAGTTCTGGCACTTATTCATGTTTGTCCATTTTGGCACCATTGGTCTCCTCGGTGCTGAGGCAACCTTCGGTACCGAAAATTTTACCGGACATTGATGTTGTGTCACCCACCTTGAGATCTCCTATTTTGGAGAGGTGGAGATCTCCTTCTGTCTCCACCAGATCCTCCAGGACTCTATCAGATGAGGTCATCAAGCGAGTGAGGTTGCTTTGAGATCCAGCTCTGGCAAGAAAATTGGCCCCTCCAGACCCAAAGACTTCAAAGCCGACCCCCTTACCTGCCACTGTTCCTCCTCCGACTGCTTTGCTCTCAGAGCCTATTACTTCAGGTTATTCTGTCTTGGACCCATCGGCTCCGGGGATTCAACCCGCTTCCTCGGAGCCAATCACTCTATCCTCGATGCCTCAGTCTGGAGCCGAGGGATCTGGAGCCGACGCTCTCAAATCGACTCCGAGGGGGACATTCATCCTGGTTTTTCAACGGAACCAACCCTCCCTCTCAGAGCCTCGGCATGACTCAGCTCGGCTCCCATGTCTGCTTTGGAGCCATTCCTCCTTGCTAGGAGATGACCATCCGTCCCCTCAGAGCGGAGGTCTTCTTCAGAGCTAGGGGGGGAAAGGTTTTCGAGGCTATAGAGAAGGCTTTGTCCTCTGCTAAAGCCATACCTTTGCAACCTGTGTCCCACCAGCAAGCAGGCAGCAACCTCTTCCCCCCTGCCACCCCCACAGCGTAGGGAACCAGAGGCCCAAGTAGCCCCCATTGGAGGTGCCCCTTCTTCCGAGACGTCCCCAGATTATCCCACTGGAGAGCCCCCTCGGAAGAGGCTGTGTAAGAGGAAGCATGTTGACTCACCTGAGTCTGTCACATCAGACACTGATTTAGAGGAATCAGAAGGGTCCCCTAGATCCCCCTCTGAGGATGTCTCCTTTTCTGACATCCTAGAAATCCTTAAACAGAGGGGTGATTGGAAGACCTCTAACCCTACTGAGGATGAATCAGTGTATCCTAAGGCCTTTGGTTCCTGACCTTCCACCTCCCGGGTGACACCGCCTTATGACCAACTCTTGGGGATCATATCGCGGAAAGCCTGGACCTCCCCAGACTCAGTGGAGCCCGTCCCGAAGAGGGCAAATAAGTTTATGACAGCACCTGAGGACAAGACTTTTCTTAGTAAAGGAATTCCTGTTGATGTTATGGTGGTAGCAGCGGCCACCAAGAAGGAGTTATCCGAAACATCTTCTAATATCCATCCTCCTAACAAGGAGTCCAGGAAGATGGATAGGTATGGGAAGCGTACTTTTTCTTCAGCGACATTTACTCTAAGATTGCTGAATTACCTTACCCATTTTACAAATATTCAGAGGGATCTCCTGAAAGAGTTATGAGATACCCTCCAGGGTTCAGTAGCTCTGGGTTCCATGGATAAGGTTCTTGCGCAGCTCTCCACCCTTATATCCATAGCTAACTCTTCCATGAGGCTAATATCATACACGGCAGATGGAGCGAGTAGGGTAGCCACAGCAGGAATATCCCTCAGGAGACATTCTTGGATGCATCTTTGTAATTTCACAGAGTCGTTAAAGTCTTCCTTCACTAACGTCCCCTTTGATGGTTCATCTCTTTTTGGACCCCAAGTGAAAGAGACTTTGACTAGGTGCGAGCAGGAAGGGAAAAACTTATCTGCCATCTGAGTCCGTTTCTCCCTCCCATCTAGACCCTATCCCAAGGGTAATACAGGAGGGAAAATGTGGTTCCATAAATCCCAAAAAGGTTTCCCTCAGGCACAAGGTCAAATCTCCCCTAGAGGCAGAGGGGGAGGATATAATGGAAGACGCTGCCCTCATGGCAGAGGAGGTCTGCAACATCAGGGAGACAGAGAAACCTTCTCTGATCGTCCCTTCCATCACCCCTGAGAGGTTGCCCGACTGTCCATCTCTGGAGGCAGTCAGGGGTTGTCTTTCGCTGTACCCAAGTGCCTGGCTAACCATCTCACAAGATCATTGGGTACACACCATAATATCCAGAGGTTACCTGATCCTCTTTGTTTCTGAACCCCCAACAAACCAGTCTCTACCAGATATACCACCCATGTAACTAGACCGTGCAACATCAGAGGTCATCTCGTTGCTGGAAAAAAAGTCATCCAAGAGGTTCCCGCAGAGCAAGTAGGATCCGGAACTTACTCTCCATTTTTTTTTAGTTCCAAAAAGACAGGGGACTGGAGATCAATTCTAGATCTCAGCAGGCTCAACAAGTATGTAAAGAAATCGAAGTTCCGAATGGTCACTCTGCAGTCGATATTTCCCTTTATCGGGAAAGACAATTGGATGTGATCAATCGATCTCCAGGATGCATACTACCACATCAAAATGGGCAGATGCTTCAGGAGACACGCTTCCGACTGGAAGTCAGTCATTTTCAGTTCAGAACACTTCCCTTTGGTCTCACTACAGCCCCCAGAGTGTTCACCATATGCATGGCAGTGGTTACAGCTCACCTGAGACATCAAGGATTTCAGGTGTTTCCGTACCTAGATGACTGGCTCCTCACTGCTACCACCAAGCATAAACTCATCAGAACCAGGGACAAGACTCTATCCTTGTGCACCAGTCTAGGTATCACTGTCAACCTAAAAAAGTCAGACTTATCTCCTTCACAGCATATTGTATACTTAGGCTCAGAAATAGACACAACCACCATGTCAGCAAGACTAACACCAGAAAGAGTAGAGTCTCTATGCAATCAAGTCAGATCCTTGCTAAGCAAACAAAAAGTTCAGGCCAGAGTAGTCCTTCAAGTCCTAGGGACTATGGCTTCCTCCATCCTATTAGTTCCTCTTGCTCATCTACACATGAGGATACTTCAGTGGCTATTATTTGCCCAATGGTCAATGCAAGACCTTCCATTGTCTCACCAGATTTTTATAACAAACACCTGCAAGAAGGATCTGACATGGTGGTTGCACACAGAACTTCTCCTAAGTCGTCCACTTGTTCCTCCCCAAGCGAAAGCAGTTTTGACCATGTACGCTTCCCAGATAGGGTGGGGGGCATTATCTGGGAATGACAGTCCAAGGTACTTGGCAGAACTATGAAAACCACTTGCACATCAATGTTCTGGAGATGTGAGCAGTGCTGCATATGTTGCAAGCACTTCACAGCTTCCTTCCCACCGGGACAATTGCGATGCAGTCAGACAACATGTCTGTCATGTGGTACATAAACAAGCAAGGGGAAACCAAATCTTACCCGCTTTGCAGAGAGGCCTTAAGAGTTTGAAAATGGGCGATGGATACTCAATGCTTCCTGATAGCAATGCACATCCTGGGGAAATCCAGTTAATAGCAGACAAATTCAGCCAAGCAATTCTGATGTCGCACAAGTGGTCCCTAAATCCATAAGTTGCAAGAGATCTTTCACAGATGGGGCCAGCCTTGCTGCGACCTATTCACCACTCACCTGAATACCAAATGCAGCAGCTACTTTGCCCTCATTCCCCATCTGGGGATGTCACCCAGGGATGCTCTAGTCCACGATTGGCCCCTGGGACTTCTTTATGCCTTTCCACCTTTTCCTCTCATCTTGAAGGTAATACAGAAAGGAAAACAGTTGAGGAGTTCCCTGATCCTCATTGCTCCTTACTGGCCTCAACAAGTTTGGTTTCCCTTCCTGTGGCCCTACCTTTTGGAGGAACCATGGAGTGTGGGCCCATTTCCAGACCGCCTGATTCATCATTCGGGACAGTTCCACCCCACCATCCACACCCTCAAATTGACAGCATGGCTGCTGCAGTTCCACAAGTAGCCAGGTGTATTCCCCTATCCCCTTCTGTCAAACACATTCTAATTTCATCCCATAAACCTTCCACTCAGAAACTATACTCCAGCAAATGGAAGAGGTTTTCGATTTTGGCTATGAACCAGGGCTTAGATCCATATATGGCTCCTATAGAATCTATCCTATCCTTCCTAGCATCAATTTTTCATGAAGGAGCTGCAGCCACTACAGTTAGAGTTCAGTTAGCTGCCATTTCCAATTTCCATTTTGGCTTCATGGGAAAACCAATAATGCAACACTCCTTGTGTAAAACCTTCCTAAAAGGAGTTCTTCTTCTCAGGCCTCCAATCAAACAGCCATTAGAACCCTGGGACTTAAACTTAGTCCTCTCATCTTTGATGTCTGCACCCTTTGAGCCCTCCTCTTCATCAGACCTGAAATTATTGTCGTGGAAAACACTATTCTTAGTAGCCATAACATCTGCTAGGGGAGTCTCAGAACTGCAAGCTCTTACTATTCGACCTCCTTACATTATTTTTAACAAGGATAGAGTCTCACTCAGGACAAACCTTTCCTTTCTTCCCAAGGTATGCTCAGAGCACAATCTGAATACTACTATTGAGCTACCTGTGTTTTTTCCAAACCACTGTAATAAATCTGAGTATAGACTACACCAGTTAGACCTTCACAGAATTCTCAGATTTTATTTACACAGGATTAAAGAATTCAGAAAATCAGATCAATTATTTGTTTCCTTTTCTGACATGAAGAAGGGCTTGCTTGTGTCCAAGGTTACTCTTTCAAAATGGCTTTTGGATTGCATTTCCTTTGCTTATCAATCAGCTAGCAAACAATTACCCATCATAGTCAAAGGCCATTCTACTAGAGTTGTATCTACTTCATCTGCCTTTAGATCTAGGCTCCCAATTGATATGATTTGCACAGCAGCTACATTTTTTTAAGGACAGATATAGATTTGGTTGTTAAACCTGCCCGACAAAGTGGTGTGCCTCGTTTTGATGGATATGTTTCCCACCACTGCGCTAATAGTTGCAGGGAACAAATGGCTGACTTATACCTCCCACTACTGATTTTTTCTGAGAGATTTTAGATAGAATATCTACACACCATCAGTTTTTTTGGATGTCACCATTTCCATTAATGTTGATTCCACCTTAACTACTGAGGATATACAGTGAGGTTCAAGAACCAAGAAATACTAAAAACTGAGGGGATCTTTTTTTGATGAGGATATCCTATGAATTTTAAAAGATAATATTATTATGATATTTTTCAATCCATTGATATGATGCACACATAAGAGAGATAGATATACATCCAGATTTAAATAGCTAAAAAAAGAGAAAAAGTTAACGAGAACATAATTTGTTGCAATATTCATCTGGCATACAGGTCTAACCACCAATTAAAGAAATTTAAGAAACGCATATACATACATAAAGAATTAGGAAAGCAATTACCAATGCTTTAGCAAACAAATATATAAAATGATTGAATGATCAGATTATTTTTTTCGTAACAGAAGTGGTTAACGTTAATAAAAAAGAGGAGGGATACCATACAGCAGCTACTTAGGCAAGACCACATACTTTTGTCACTCATTACAAATTGGATTTGGCCTCCTGGGACAGGTCTTCCTTTGGGTCCACTGTGCTGAAGAGTCTCTTTGCTTGAGCCATCCGGGATACAGGTGCTAGGGATGCTGTCCCATCCAGCAAGAATTACGGTGAGATAAGACTACATAACATAAAGAAGTTATGTACTTACCATAACGTTCCATGTTTGTAGTCCATCTTGCCTACATTCTTGCATCCCTCCTTTCAACCCCCTTCCTGTTTCTGGGGGATCTGGTGGACTATACTGGTGCTGTCTGACCTGGTTCTCATTTGTTGTCCACCTGGCATAGATTATATTTCAAAATCCTTTGTCTGTATATATGCAGCTCTGATATTTCTTACCTGATAGGTACTTATTGCTTTCTTGTAAACTATATCTGTGGAATTGCCTTGAGGCACCATGGGATAGGGGCTAGCCTTGAGCCAGTAAAAGCTCTTGAGCTTTACTATCAGCCAAATCAGAGCCAAATATCAGCTACGAACCCATCCAGCAAGAATGTAGGCGAGATGGACTACAAACATGGAACGTTATGGTAAGTACATAACTTCTTTTTTTATTGGGGTTATAAATTATACTTAAGATTTAGAATAAGACAGAATCTCCCTAATGGGGCTGTTACAAGTGCAGGACCATTTGCATGAAGTATGTCTTCAAAGAGATTTTTAAATTGTACAGAAGATCACATATTTCTGATATCTGCTTGGATCGAATTTCACACTTTAACAACATATATGTATCATATATAGTCACCATTATGACTTTTAGATTTTCGAGTGAGTAGTATGTGTTGGTTTAATGAGCATAGTTCTCGGAGGGGATATACTAGTTTAATAAATTGCTGGTGGCTGGTCATTTGTCTAGGCTATACAGGATTTGACTTGTAGATTAAATAGCTCCAGCCAGTTAAGAGAGTAAAGAGACACAAAATAATGAGTTTGATATCTCCAAATATTTAGGGTTTATTAATGCCATAGTCAGAAAGGACCAATTCCTAAATCAGAACATAATCAGTACTGCTTTACTTTAATGTTTGCTAAGAGTGTGCTCCTTGGCACTCATAATGGACCCATAATTTCCTCCTTCTGTAATTCATATAGAGTAATCTCTACTGGTGGCATATTTAAGTATACTTGGAAAGTTTATTTTGGCTTGGTTGGTACGAGTACTGCCGAAATAGTGTGTGTCCTTCTCTCACAATGTTCTAGCTTATAGCTACATGTCATTGACCTTTTATGGATCTCATTACACAGGACAATGCAGTTATTAAATATGACTCTTTCAACAATCATTGCCATTTCTTGTATCTTTTTTTTTCCAACTGCAATACCTGTTTTTTCTTGTTTCTACTTTCCTCACAGATGGTACTGGATGACTGCCTCTAAATCTCAGCATTTTTTATCATTCCACTGTAAAGTGTTTCTTAACTACATGTCTGTAGTAATGTTGGCAGAATTTCCATTGTATCATGCCTACCAGAATGTTGTGTTTTTAATTATACAGACCCTCAGCATTAAGTATATCACAACCAATCATAAGCTAAGCAGTCATTTCTAGTTTTGCAGAACCTGTGTCAAAAACAAGCTCTATTCAGTAACAATATTAACAAACAAGCAGCAATTACAGAAACTACCAGTAATTATTTACAGTGCTTACAATTCTATAACTTACCAAAGCAATAGTGTCGGCTTTTCAGAGAAACCATTTTGAAATAGTTTTAATTCACACCGTTATTCTTTCGAGTAATTTTTCCACTACTTATATTTGCAAGGTTGTAAAAAAAAGTGATGATGGTGGTGCTGGTAGTGGTGTGGGGGTACAGCTAATGGGACTAAATTAATTCTCTTCCAAGTAAGGTTCCCTTCTTACTTCTAATCCCAGACTTATACATATACTGCATCCTTGGCAGTGACTGTTTATGAGAAAGTGTTCTCTGTTTCTCCATTATACCATTTTCTCCCTCACCTCCATTAACTGTTCCATTAGCTTGGACAATTCTTGTACTTTGGGCTCCTTTGCCAACTTCTATTTCTTTGTAATTATCTTCTTTACTAATAATATTAGCCATCCAAAATATCCATTATGGATTACCAATTCTGTCATATCTTGGACTCCTAAAAATAAAATGTGGAATAAACTCACCTTCTCAGGGCATCACCTAGTAACAGCTGACGTCCCTGCTTGAAATTCTCCAACTCTGCCCATGCCTAGAATATAAGATCCCAATCTCCCTGAAAACGAGTTTTACATCTCCATTGCTACTAATCAATTCCTGGGAATATCTTGGCCAACCCTGCCAGTGTAGAAACAGATTTCTAACATATGGTTGCTATCTTTGGGATCATTCATACTGGGGTCACAACTTATTATCAATTACCCTTTCCTGATTTTTTTCACCATCCTCCCTTGACTCACAGAGTTGTGCATAATGGGATAAGACCCACTACGTGGCCCACCTCTGTGTGCTGCCACAGCACTACCAACTACAAAGTATATATGCAAGTGACCCCCTGACCCCTCACCATGGTACATTATTCGCAAGGCTACAGACAACTGTGTATGGGCTGGTCTCAACTTGTTTAACTTATGAGATCAGAACTGAGCATGGTGGTCTTCCTATTATGGGAGAGCAGTACCTCTGTTCTGTGCTGACGTGTTGCTCAGCTGTACATAGCTCAGCAATGCATCATCAAAAATGTGCAAACTCACTTTAAAAATGTTGTTTTAGTAGCAAAATGCTATTTGTTCCACCAATCCTGCATCATCAAAAATTTGCAAACTCACTTTAAAAATGTTGTTTTAGTAGCAAAATGCTATTTGTTCCACCAATCCAGTGTATATGCTAACTTACTGCCATAGTAACAAACATCTTCTGCATTCATCAGTAATGCAGTAGTGCTCCACTCTTTGGAATAACTCAGCACATTAGCTCCTCACACTAGTGTATTATTCTAATATTCTTTGGTCACATTCATGACAACAGGAAGCAAAACCTTTATAACGTGCTCCCTCCTATGACTATGAATGAGGGAGCAGCCTTGTTAGCTGCTGATAAACTGGAACATTGTGCGCATGCCCTTAAAGGGACTGTATTGAATATTGCCCATCTGTCCATGTTTCATTTTTATATTTTAGCAGCATCATACATAATCCCTTTACAGAGCTCCAGATGATGTTTCACAATATCTGGGCTCTTGAGCTTCAGTTCCTGTATACAACCTGTAAATTGTTAGAAGGCAAGTTGAGTAATAGTTCTTAGGATGGATTGCAGGTTTTGTTCTAAGGAGGTATATGTTTTCTTGTTTTTAACCAAGCAAATATCAAATCTGGATGTGTATATAGATACATTTGCTTAAGGTTTATTCATTATACAATGATACAAGTACTTTTAATCACATGTTGAGGGCAGGACTTGGGCATGTCTTTTTTTTTCTAAGTTAGAATTTATTTTAATCTTCTTTTATGGTAGTTCTTTCACTTTCTCTCAATCTCTGATTTTTTTTTCCTATTGCTTATTTTATTTATTTTGGTATTGTTTTTATATTTAGTATTGTCCTCAGATTTTTCCACACAAATATATTCATTTTCTTCTTTTGTGGCTTGTGTCACTACTGATATCTTCTTTCCTAACTCCATATGGTTTGAGTTCTCAATAAATTACTTCATTTTGCATATTTTCTTTATATTTCTCTATGCGTCTTTTGAGTTTTTCTGCTTTTGTTGAGATTTTTTTATTTGTTGCTAGAAATGGAACAATAGAAATTATCTCTTTTAACACTGTTTCTTTGATCATGTCTATCTTTCTATGAATGTTCACCATATATTCTTCTAGCACTGATATTTCTAAACTGTTTTCATTGTGGCATTCTGTCTGCTCCTTTTTTCATTTATCACTCTTCTTGGTAATACTTCACCTGTTATTGATTTTGTTACATAGTAGTGTATTCTTTTAAGCTACTAGAACTCTGTCTTTTTGCACATTCATCTTTTTATTAATCTTCTAACACTGTGTCATCACTTTCTACTATGATTTTGTCTGTGGGACGAGGAGATTTCCTTTTTGAAGTCTTTTTTCCCCAACATGTGTGGTGTACTTAGGAGTACTCTGTCTGGCTTAATTTCTTCTGAAGTTAAAGATCATTTAACATTGTGACACAGATGCATCCTGTTTTTAAGTCAGATCATGTATAAAATTCAAGTTCATGAAATCAGTATTTGTGACACTCCTCTACAGTTCATTGAGTGTAGTCTGGATGAGGAAGTAACTAAGCAAACACTGCTCGGTGGTGTTGAACTCTCTAGTCTCTGTTTTTCATTTGAAGTCACTGCTTGTGCAGTTTTTAAGTGTGTGATAGTAGTGATTCTTTTCTTTTTGGGAGATTTTTCCCTTCTTCATGTTTATGTAATGGTGAAGTTAATATCTATATGTCTGGAGAGTGTGGCGGGTTTCCACCCACTTGGGAGTGCTGGGAGATTGCCCTCAAGCAGAAAAAAACATGGTTACAGTTATTTATTTATTTTGTTTTGTCATCATGGTTGATATCCTGACAGGTTATGTTCTTCAAGTTGGTTACTTGTCAAATTGTAACTCAATGAATCATAGTGAAAGCACATTTTGTCAGTCTTAGCTTCTTTTTTTTTTCAAACATGGTCACCCACCACCTACAGAGTACACAGGATTGCTCCCTTAGGTTCATATGGAGTTACCTGTATTGGTAGCATATTTAGATGGGCATAGAAATTCTAGTTTACTAACCCAGTTATTCCCATAAGTACCGCACTATATGACATTCTAGTTGCACTCTGCTCTGGCTTTTGGATGTAGCCCTTTACATTTCATAATTTTGTATCTCTTGTCATGCAGGGTACTGTAATTACTGGTCATGGCTACATCTATGAGTAGCACAGCTCTTTATGGCTTACCTTATGAATGATGACATGGCCCTATTGCGCAAGCTCTTTCGTCATATGGAAGATATATGTGGCTTCATTATGGTTTGATTTCTACAATTTCTTTTTTCATTTTTTAATGCTGTGGCAGGAATGAACCTTAATACTATTTCTGAAAATGTTAAAGCTCACAAAACCTGTACTGCCTTGTCTTTGATGTTTGTAAAAAAAACATTCTTTCCCCATCCGCTGTAATGTTCCTATGTAGTTTCCTTCTGTAGTATACAAAGGGGCTACCAGTGTTGATAACTAATGTACATATGTCTGCACCTACTGCTTCATGACCCTGTTACTCCTAGGACTCTAAAGACTCTCCATGCAGTAATACATGGTTTGTACTATTTCACACTGCTTTGGTTAATGTTTGCATGTTCTGGAATTTTAACTTTTTTGTATATTTTATTATTCAAGAACAATGCACGCAATACAGGAGGCTATTCTGATGAGCAATACCACCTCTATCCTTATTTCTTCAATCACGTGGAATTTTCATCTCCACTTTCGAAGCAATTAGAATTTGACTATCCCATGTGATTGTTATTTCTTAATTTTCAATAGTTCATTGTAGTTCACATTTCCAATGCATCTCAAGTACCAGTCTATTGTAATGTTTGCAGTTTCCAATGTAACGAACCGTGACGCATTCTGTTTTCAGTAAATAAACTGTTAGCTGTAAATACATGACAGTGCGTTAATAAAATGTGCATTTTTTTATAGTTCAGTAATACTGAACATGCATTTGCATGCAGTTACCTCCTATCTACAGATCTTGCACAGCATTTTATACATGTTGAGCACAGCTGCTTCTGCCAAGTTTTATTTAGCATGTATATCTAACTCTCTTCTACTTTCTTAATAGGTGGCAGAAAGTGATCCCACAGGATTATTACTTTTCATTTTCAGTAATTATTTGTGGTTCACTATTATCAGTGCTTCTTAACTAATTATATACTGTAATGTTTTCAGTTCTGAAGAGTAAAACAGGACTATAAGCCTTGGCATCAAGCAAACCCATATACTTATTAATGTAATTTTTGAATATTGCTAATAACATGCTTAAAATTGCTTCCAATAGTAATTTATTAAAAAATTGGAGGCAAATGGGTAACACTTGTCTCATTTTCAATTCTTATAGAGTCTTTGTGCTTGATCCACTCCTCCAGTATTCAATGTGTAAGTCTCCTAAAGAAATCATCTCAAATATTACTTCTAGCATAAAACCCATCAAAGAAGTCTGTAGGATAGACTACATACAACCCATGCAGTCCTCTGGAATAGTTTGTTTATTAGTTACTTGGGTGGATGAGCAGATCCAAAAAATTCTTCAGCTATGATCTGGGCCAAAAGCAGTGTACATGTAACCAGTAAAACATTGCATAAAAATGTCTATACAAGTGCACACAATACATCAACTTATAAGTGTAGATAACAGTACTGTAAGACAAAAAATAATGACTGAAGACTTAGTCATACCTGTATAGATTTTGTAGGATATTTAGTAAAGCAACTAAAACATTTCTGAATTCTTGCAAGAGTTTAGCAAACTAGAAGGACAATGAAAACTGCAATCAAAAAATAAAACAATTTCATATCAGTCAAATGATAGTTGATCATCTGCTTAGCCATTGTTAAGGAATATTTACTGGCAAGAATATGTGTAATGTAGGAATCTAATGCAGTACAAAATTGATGGAGACTTGGGGAGGTCCTTATTTCAGTAAAATTAAAGCTCCATACAGCTGGTGCTATTACAAAAAAGACTCTTCCAGTAGTAGTCATTCATGTAAACCGTGGCACGTTATTACAGGGCAATAGCATTGTTGCCTCACGGCATGATGTTCCCTGGTTTGATTCTCAGCTGGGGTCCCTTCTGTGTGGAGTCTGCATGTCCTATCTGTGTTTGTGTGGGTTTCCTCCAGGTGCTCCAGTTCCCTCCCACATTTGAAAGACTTCTAGTCGGCATTATTAAAATATTTATTTTTAATTGCTGTTATGTGTTAAATTATTTGTGAGAGCTTTATCATGTTTTACCCATGTGGAAGCTCTTGCAAGAGGCATAGGTAGCCAAATAAACAATACCTGTAGATTCACAAGTGAACCTTCCTTTGGAAATAGCACTTTTCCAGTTTGTTTCAAACTTGCCATTGATGTCTTCATTAATGTACCTACAATTTCTGCATCTGTAAGTTCCAAAATGTCCATTTTCCCAATGAAATCATTATTATTACTGTCTAAAAGGGATTTAATATTACCAAATCATTTATATAGAAAAATAGTTCTGTCACCAATAATCTTAATGAAATCCACACTACTTAAAACAATTTTCCAATTGTTGTGAATGATACTTTTAATTCAACTCATATCAATAGGAATAGGAATAAGAAAAGCCTTACAAAAAAACATTTTTCCAAAAATTATTATCTTGCTCTTGTTTATAAATAAAGGCACTAATTAAGATGGGCTGACATATTTCCCATTTTTTGTGTGTGACTTCCAATATAATAGAATCCAACTTAATTTCAGTATAACTTCTGTCCATAAACAATTTTTTGAGGAAAGAAGTTTCAGTAGCATATGTAGCATCATCATAAACAAGATAACTTAACCTAACATATTGAACCCAGATTATATTTCATAAACAAAGGGTGCTGACTATAAAACAATTAAGTAATTATTATCAAAAGTCCTTTTTCTAAACATTTTGCTATGAAAACACTGGCTTACCTAATATAAGGTCAAACTCAAATCTAAAAAATTAACTATACTACAAAATTGCCCAATGTAAATGTTAAAAAATCAGTACTGTTTTTATATCTTTCTAAAATAATTTAAATTCATCATCAGTGCCACTTCAAATTAAAAAGACATCATAAATATATCTAAAATAAAGGTAAACACATTTAAACAATGAATGCTTGATGCCAAATTCCACTGAATTTATACTAAATCCAATAGTCCAGAGATCTGAGATTTGCTTGAATGATTTGTTGGGTTTTCTTAAATTTGATACATAATTATGAAATGAGTGGACTGGAGAATAGTTTTTTTTTACTTTATATGCCACTTCTTTATACACAAGTATTAGTCAAGAAGAGTGTATTAATTTGTAAGAAATTATTTATCTAATTTTTATTGTTTTTGACAATACACAAATTAACACATTTGTGCTTATTGTTTGATTTGGTTCTTATTAATATTCTTTTTACATTTAAAAATACAATTTAGAAACAAAAAGGAGTTACTATGGGTGCTAGGATGGCCCCAGTTTTTGCTAACTTGGAAATGAGTCGATGGGAACAAGAATTTGTGGTCAAGCATCTGCTATTCAGATGCATTTCCCCTGATTTTAGATATATTTATGATCTTTTTTATTTGGAGTGGCAATGATGAATTTAAATTAAATATGTTTGAAGGATCTTAACAATATTACTGATTTTTTAATATTTACATTGGGCAATTTTGGTAGTTCAGTTAATTTTTTTAGATATGAGTTTTACCTTCGATAAGGTAAATCTGTGTTTTTATAGCACAGTTTTTAGAAAAAGGACTTTTGCTAATACTTATTTAAATTTTTATTGTCAGCACCTTTTGTTTATGAAATACAATATAGTCCAAAGTCATTTCATTAGGTTATGTCATCTTATTAGTGATGATGCTATGTATGCCATTGAAACATCTTTGCTTAAAAATTTGTTTATGGACAGAGGTTATTCTGAAATTAAGTCATATTCTATTTTATTAGAAGTCACACAAAAAAGAAGGGAAATATTTCTGTCCATTAATTAGCAGCTTCATTTGTAAACAAGAGCAAAATAATAATCATTTTGGAAAAAATGTTTTTTGTAATGCTTTTCATACTACTATTGATATGAGTTCTATTAAAAGCATCATTCACAATAATTGTAAAATCAATTTAAGTAATATAGATTTAGCTAATATTATAGGTGACTTCTGCCTCATATAAAGAGCCTCAACAGACTATCCTGATAGACCTACACAAGTCCATAGGTATTGTAAATACTCAATCAAATGATCTCAATCCTTTTTGCAACATCACAGGACATGTTGAAGGGGCAGATATGTATCACAGACAATGCCACACTTATAGAACTATATCCCATTTTGCATAAAGCAAAGTACTTATCTTATTCAATTCAAATGAAATTTGGATGACTGGATAGGAGACCATAAGTCTGTCCACAGCTTAGCACCCTTGTCCCTTATATAAAGAAGTATCAAGTAAAGTCCCCCAGTCTTTTTCTCCCTGACCCTGCCCTGAGTTATTCATACACAAAATATACCAGTTAAATATATCATGGGAGTGCAAGGATAGGCTTCTTAAGATTCTCGCAGATCAGTAGACTAGTAAGTACCCATGAACTCTTATAAAAACCTACAGGTTAGCTACGCTTTTTTTTTTTAGTTTTATTTCCCTTGCACCTCATTTGTACTGGCCTAGACTGCAATGCTCCTTGTCCATGCCAGGTTGACCAGTCATCCTCCTAGCTCCCCAGACTTACTCCAGCATTGCTAGGACTGTTTGTGGATCCTAAAGGTGTCCAGGGGACTTGACTCATCTGTGCTTCCATCCAGGTTTTTTTTAATACCTTACCAACTTTCCCCTTTCCAGTTCCCCTCACACTTGATGACTGCATTTGAGAGCAACTCCCCTCTTTGGACTATGCCTCCCTTTGGGAGTATATCAACAGACACCATCTCACTCGGATGGATATACCAATCTCTTCCCTGCTGCTTTGTCAGTCACTCAAGCCACTAATTGAATCTTGGTTGGCTGGGCTGTAGTCAGGGATTTAGTCATGTCATTGGTTCAGCTTTAGTTTAGCTACTTTCTTTGGCTGGAGCTGCATGGCTGTTGTGAATATCATAAAATATTCCCTGAGAGAAACAAAAATGAGGATTCATCAAGGGAAAAAAAGAAGCAGCAGTCCTGTAACACAAGGTATGCAAGATGACTGGAACTTGGATCTTCAACGGCATCTTGGATCTTCAGTGGTATAAGAAACACAACCATTTCCTTATGTCTAGCATGACTCATATAAACAAGGCTTAAAATGGATTCTGGGAAACAGAAATAAAACCAGGAAAATAAGATCACATTACTATGGCAGGCCCTATGACAAACATTTTGTGGAAATAATATAACATTTTTAAGCAGCACTTTATATTGATTTTGATGCATTAAAATAGCCAGAAAACAAAAGATACAATGATTTATTTTTATTTCTAAGTTAAAGTGTTCTTTTAACTCTTATACTATAGCTTATGGTAGAGTAGTATACTTCTGTTCTACATTACATCGTGTGTACAAAAGCACAGTATAGGGCTGTTCTGTTTTACATCTTGGTATATTGAACCAGAGTACTGTTCTGTTTTCCCTGAAGTACAAAAATGGAGTACAGCTCCATTGTCCTCTAAAGCTTAGAGCATGAAAGCATGATAGTCTCTTCTGCCAAAACGCGAGTACCAGAAGTATACAAAATCCCAGATTAACTATGCCCTACATGGTGTGCAGGAGCTCTAGCAGGCAATATGTCTGATATGCAATCCAGGAACAGCCTGCAGGGGCATGCATGAGACCTCCTGCACTAATCCTGCACGGACTAAGCCCTTGTATGCAAATCACCTCATTTGCATGAGAAATCCATGCAAATGAGGTGATTTTGTGATCCTGGAAGCTTGTGACCCTTCCTGCAGGACTAGTGCAATCTGCAGAAATGTACTCGGTTAGTAACAGAGTACATTTCTGCAAAATCTAAAACGGAGCTGTGACAGCTCCAAATAAAGGCTGCATATCATTGAGGAAGCAGAAGGCCATTGGCATTGCAAACAAAACAAAAAATAAAAAAAATCAACTTTTAATTTTTTTTTAGACGATCTCGGCTGTTTAAGCGTAGGGCAGCGGCAAGCAGATGGGATGGAGGAAAATAACAAAATAAACCTAAATTATGCATTCTAAATAAAATCAGTATTCTGCCATGCAAGTCAATGGCAGGCAGAAGACAACATAGCCAGTGAGTAGTGGTTTCTAAGGGGAGAGGCTTAGTGTGAAACATGTAACTATGCATCAGCAGGCAATCTCATGCAAATGAGGGGAATGATAGTGAATCCCAGCTTTCCCCAGCATGTGAGTCAGATCCCAACAGTGTAAGAGCAGGAATAGCTTGGTGCAAGCCTAGGAGTTAGGTGACATCATAGGGGGGGGGTCAGACATACTGTAAGTGTATTGAAGCCCTGTGGCTCAGGTTTGCTCTTAGCTTAGCACAGCTAAGCTAGGGGGTGTGTCTAAACCTGTTTAGCACTCTTTACAAAGCCTAAGCGGGTGTGGGTGCCACACACTGGGTTTTACAGGAAGAAAAAAGTAGTTAAACCAGGAAATAGTAGCAGTGTGCACATTTGAGCACTGTGTTTGCATGGTGCGCACACGGGCTTCAACAGGAAGGCAATGGGAAGGGGAAACAGCAGTAGTAAGGTAATCAAGGAGAACTAGCTTAGCTTGCAGGTGAAATGTATCAGAATCAGCCAATTACACAGGCAGCAGACCAGCCCAGCCCAGAACACCACTATAAACTAAGCAAACACCTTCTCCTCTGGTTTTTCCCACACTCTATACCACTGGTGTAAACAAGTGGGTAACTTTTAACACTCACAGCAGAAAATGATAGGAGCTGCAATAGCTATCATACAACTTGTGGAAGAGGCTCAGGGTGGTGAGGATGTGAATACTGTTGACCAACCCACAGTGAGAAGACGGAGAAGAGTGTACAGACCCAGGGTAACCTACTAGGGGCTACATGAGCTGGAGATAGTAGAGCGCTATAGGGTGGACAGGGACCTCCTACAGCAAATTGTTGAGCTGTGCCGGCCACGCCTCACACACAGAACTAACAAAGGGGAACCCATCCCAGTGGATACCAAGGTATGTGTAGGCCTAAGAATACCAGCTACAGGTACCTTCCAAAGGCCAACTGGGGATATGATGGGGATTTCACAGGCATCAGCATCCAGGGTACTCCACCAGTTCCTGGATGCCATGTTAGTATATGTTGGTGAGCACATATATTTCCCCAGCACCTTTGAGGCATTTGCCAGCAATATGCAACTGTTCCACCAAATAGCAGAATACCATGAGGTAGTGGGTGCTATAGACTGCATGCACATATGCATCAAAGCACCACCCAGTGGGCGGGGTAGGGTCTACATCAACCACAAAGGCTTCCCCTCCATCAACTGCCAGGTCATGTACGATGCCCAGGGCATAATAATGAATGTGTGTGCTGGCTGCCCTGGAAGCTATCACGATTCCACCATCTGGCATCTGACACACATGTACCAGAGATTTTCCAGTGGGGGCATCAGTCAAGGTCACCTAGTGGGGGATGCTGGATACCCATAGAGCCGTGGCTGATGATACCCATCAGAAATGCACACACACCCGAACAAGAATGCCATAATGAGGCACACACACAGACCAGAATTATAGTACAGCATGTGTTTGGAATGCTCAAGTCATGGTTCCAGTGCCTGGACACATCCGGTGGAGCCTTGCAGTACTCACCAGCTACATGTACCCAAATCATCCTTGTATGTGCCATGCTACACAATATGATCCTGTAGAAACAGCTGCAGGAAGAACAGCATGGGGCAGGGCCACACAGCCCCCCATCATTGCCAAGGCCTGCACAAGCACAGAGTGACATGGAGGAGGAACAACCTCAGCCTGTCCCAATAGGCAGAAGGAGGAGTGCCCAGTATGCCAAGGCCTTGGGAAAGAAGCTATGCATAGCACATACACTGAAACAGGAGGGACCCAGGGAATAACACCTCTCTCCGACTCTCACATACAGTAAAAGGGATGCCAAACATTACATTACCTGTGCCTAACCATGTGTAGGGTGCGTACAATGTGCATCTGACACAGGCAACCCTGCAACACCACACTCAGTACTGGGACACCCACAAGGTAAGTGACTCACACATGCCAGTCAGGGGGGTCAAATAACCAACAACAGTCACAGCCAGCAGGACAGGTGTAGACAAACACAAACAAAGGCTGTGCTATGGCCTCTGAATGAGGCCTATGAGTAACCTCCCACCCCAGGTCTACACAGACAGACTGTAGCAGGTCAGGCAGTGGGATGTCAGTTCTGAAGGGTAGGACGTCAGAAACTGATATGTAGGTAATTAAAAGCTAAGATCTGTAGTACACTGGTATGCCTCTAGCCAGCATGATAGGTAAAAATACAGACTGAAATGGAGTACCCGACATACCAGAACATTCCTAGCAAATGTGTACAAGTGTCAGGTGTACCCCCCCCATCCTACGTAGAAATATAGTAACAGTCAGGTGCTCCCCCCCAATCCTGTGTAGAACTGTAGAAATAGTCAGGTGTGCCCCCATCCTATGTAGAAATATAGTAACAGTCAGGTGTGTCCCCCCAATTCTGTGTAGAAATGTAGAAATAGTTGTGTGTGCCCCCCATCCTATGTAGAACTATAGTAACAGTCAGGTGTGCCCCCCCTATCCTGTGTAGAAATGTAGAAATAGTCAGGTGTGGCCCCCCATCCTATGTAGAAATATAGTAACAGTCGGGTGTGTCCCCCTCAATCCTTTATAGAAATGTAGAAACAGTCAGGTGTGCCCCCCTGCTATAAAGAAATGTAGTAACAGTCAATGTGAAATGATCGATGGATACCCTGCAGAGACAGCATGCTACCTATCGGTGTACAACCCAAAGATCAGCACTGCAGTACAAACTACCTGGACTCAATCCACACATGCAGTACAGATGGCCATACTGGGCATGCTCACACACTTAAAGAAATGACGGCAATGTCAGTCAACAACATACTGAAAGATCATACTGGGGATGCTCACACACTTAAACACATGAAGGCCATGTCTGCAAACACCAGTGGACCAGACATATATGGCAGTTGCAGTTGTTAGTGCAGACACTCATCAGTATGCACCACTCATGCCTTGCACACACAGTGGATAGGAATACAGACATATATGTAAGGACAACACACTATAATAAGCCAAAGGTAGATGGACATAGATGTGTGGAAGAGGGTGATTGCGACAAGGAGCCATCCAGGTCTGTCCCACCAGCACACAGCCAAAGGGCCCCAAACACATAAGGTGCAGGTGTCACTCACTGCAGATACTAGCCACCGGTATCTGTCAGCATGACAGACTATGTGGTGCATGTGCCAGCTGTGCAACATGACTGTACAAGTAAGTAGTCATCTAGCAGCTGTATACACATACCTGTGAAATATGACCCTGTGTGTGCCCGTATGTGGTGTTTCAACCCTTAGAAGAATAGGTTATGGCCCATGCACACACACTACCCTCCCCATAGCCCTACTATGAAAAACCTGCTGAGGTCATCTAATGTGAAATACACCTTTGGGAGAGTTGTAGCCCAGTAATCTCTGTGGTGCATCTCATAACTGTGTACTGCTGTAGTGTGATAAACTAGTTAGGTAGGAGTTCTAATCCCAGACTTGGCAACTGTGTGTGTGTTTGTGTACATGTCTGACTGTGTAGAGAGCAATGCTTTTTAGGGTAGTCACACTACCAACAATTCAAATACTCAACTCAAAATCTGACCTCAAAGCAGTGACAAGTGGAGTACCACAGGGTTCCGTACTGGGACCTCTCCTGTTTGGTATTTACTTCTCTGAAGTACAGGCTAACACAGAAGGCCTCTGGCTAACGAAGTTCACAGATGACTGCAAACTAGGAGCCATAGTCAAGTCCCCAAATAATGTGGAAATCCTACAGAAGGGCCTCACTGAGACAGATGCCTGGTGTCAAAGCTATGTCCTCAAGCTCAATGTCAAAAAGTGCAGTGTCATCCCCTTTGGTAAAAACTCTGTACCCATGAACTACAACATAGGCAGCAATCTACTTAACACCAAATGTGTGATGAGACATTGGGACCCAGGTGGACAGTAGTCTCTCCTTTGATAGTCACATCACCACAGTAGTCAGGAAGTCCTTCTACGTGGCACACCTTGTCATAAAAGGGTACTCATCCAGGAAAAAAGAGGTCATTGTTCCCCTCTACTCGTCACTCATTAGACCCATTATAGAGTACAACGCCCCTTTTGGAATGTACCTCACAAGATGTCTGCAGCAGCTGGAAAGGCCACAGAAGTACCTCACAAAGAGGATTACTGGCCTAAAACAAATGACCTACACTGACCGCCTCAAAAAACTCCATCTTTACTCTGTAGCATATCGCCTACTCCAAGGTGATCTCTGCCTAACATATAAAGCTATGTCAAACCCAGAGCTGTTGGACATGCTGCACCTAAAGAAATCCCATTCCCTCCAAGCTACACGCTCTAGGGACCTAAACCTTGTCATCACAATAAGCAGGACATGCTGGAGGGATAGATTCCTGTCCCAGAGACTTCCTATACTCTGGAACAAGCTACCCATCTATGTCAAGCAAAGTTCTTCATTAGCTCTCTTCAAGAAAAATCTTGATGAGTGGATGGGAAATAGGAAGTACACCCCAAGGATCACTTCTGTGTCTCTGCTCAACAGTGGCACAGGTAAATAACTTTCTTGGGTGGCATAAGCCATGTAACCTTGCTGGCTAGGCTTACGTAGGCCCTTGGGCCGATAGCCTAGTACCTACCGATGAACTTTGGCAAGGTTGCTGATGTCATCCACCTAGAAATACACCTCTGGGAAGGTTATAGCCCCGTAATCTCTGTAACGTGTCCTGTAACTAAGTACTGCTGTAGTGTGATAAAGTAATTCGGTAGGTATTCTAATCCCAGACATGGCAAGTGTGTGTGTGTGTGTGTGTGTGTGTGTGTGTGTGTGTGTGTGTGTGTGTGTGTGTGTGTGTGTGTGTGTGTGTGTGTGTGTGTGTGTGTGTGTGTGTGTGTCTGTCTGTGTAGAGAGCAATGCTTTTTAGGGTACTCACACTCCCTACGATTCATATACTCAGGTTTGGCAATGCTGCTGATGTCATCCACCTAGAAATACACCTCTGGGAAGGTTGTAGCCTAGTAATCTCCATAGCGCATGCCATAACTGTGTCCTACTGTAGTGTGATTTAGAACTGTGGTAGGGTTCCATCCCCACCCATGGCAGTTTTGGATGTTTTGTGTGTGTTACAATGTCTCTGTATGGAGCAATGCATTATAGGCTAGTCACACTCACTACAATTTGAATGTCCAACTTTGGCAATCCTGCTGATGTCATTCATACACCTTTGGGAAGGAGTTCAGTAATCCCCATGGTGTGTCCTAAAGGAGTTCAGTAATCCCTGTGGTGCGTCCTATAACAGCTCCATGCTGTAGTTGGATATAGACCTCTGTTAGGGGTTCTATACCCACACATGTTGGTTGTGGATGTTTTGTGTGTGTGTCACTGTCTATGTAGGGAGCAATGCATTTTAGGCTAGTCGTTGGATGTTTTGTGTGTGTGTCACTGTCTATGTAGGGAGCAATGCATTTTAGGCTAGTCATACTCACTACAATTCGAATGTCCTACTTTGGCAATCCTGCTGATGTCATTCATTGTGAAATACACCTTTGGGGAAGGAGTTCTGCAGTAATCCCTGTGGTGCGTCCTATGATCACGATGCCTTGCCAGAGATGGTCTACACCTGTTGCCCCTGGGATTCAGTTTAGGTTACCAGGTAATGCTCTTGCCACCTCCATAGTGCCTTTTCTAGGAAAGGTTCAAAGGACAAAACCAGCAATGTAACAGATACAAGCATGTAAAACTGAAGGTAATGCTACTCAAAGCTTGAAGTCTTATCCTAAACACACACTCTCTTGAGGCACGCCTACAAATGGAGAACATCGATATCTGTCCAGTAACTGAGACCTGGTTCAATGCTCCAGAGAGCACCCCTGCAATACCAGGCTACCACTCTTACCACACATTTCAGCCACCAAAACAAGACCACAACACTACAGGAGGAAGATTTCCATATTCAGCAAGGTTATTCACACATCCAGGCTGGTTCCCAACACAAAGCATCTGAATATTTCCTGGTGCAACTAACACTAGGTAAGACTGCAATCCAAACTCTAGCTTGCTACAGATCCTCCACCATGACCCAAGATCCTCACTCCACCTTTCTAAACATACTGGACTTATTGAGATACAGCCAAAACCCCTCATACTGGGTGACTCAAACTACCCTGTCATTAACTGGGAGAACTATTCAGGTAACAATGCCTTTCCCCAATGGTTCTTGGAGGTCATGGATTCCAACGCCCTGGATCACATAATCCATTGTCCAACCAGGGGCTCCAATATCCTAGACCTGATCATTACCAACATGGGAGACAGATGCTCCACACATCATTGGTCACCCCCTCATTGGTCAGGTCTGACCATAAGCTATTCATTGTGTGAGCACATCCACCTGTGCATGTATCGTGCCATAGGTTCATAGGTTCATAGGTTCATACTAGGCTATCTGCCCTAGGGCATTTATAAGCCTAGCCAGAGTGTGTGTGGCTTTCACCACCCCTTAGGATGAGAATACTATACCCATTAGTTTGCTGTGCCTCTGTCCAGCAGTGATACAGAGATGATTCCCGGGGTAAACCTACGATCTCCCATCCACTCGTCAAGATTTCTCTTGAACAGAGTCAGTGAGGGGCTCTGCCTCACATGGACTGGGATTCTGTTCCATAGTGTAGGGAGTCTCTGGGTAATGAATCTGTCCCTCCAGCACGTCCTATTTATATCCATGTTGAGGTTTAAGTCTCTTGCTCTCATAGCTCTGGTGGATTTGGATTTTTTGAGGTGGAGCATGTCCATTAATTCCGGGTTGGACATGGCCTTGTATGTCAGGCACAGATCACCTCTGAGCAGACGGTATGCGACTGAATAGAGCTGGAGTTTCTTCAGTCGGGCATCGTATGACATATGTTTGAGCCCCTTTATCCTTTTGGTGAGGAACTTTTGGGGTCTTTCCAACTGCTGCAGGTGTCGGGTAAGGTACATTCGAATGGGGCATTGTACTCAATCATTGGTCTGATAAGTGAAGAGTACAGGGTACAATGACCTCTCCTGATCTGGATGTGAATCCCTTCATGATCAGGTGGGCAATGTAGAAGGTCTTCCTAACCACTTTGGCAATGTGAGTGTCAAAGAGAGGTTACTGTCAACTTGGGTCCCCAGGTCCCTGATAACTTCTTCCATGTTTAATGGATTACCACCTATGTGGTAATTAGGGGTTACCTTGTTTTTCCCAAAGGGTATGACTATACATTTTTTGGCATTTAGCTTAAGGCCATGGCTCTGGCACCAGTTATCCATTTCTATGAGATCTCTCTGGAGGATGTCTGTGTCTGATGGAGTGTCAATTATGGTGCCCAGTTTGCAGTCATCTGCAAATTTTGTCAGCCACAATCCCCCTATGTTTGCCTGCACTTCAGAAAAATAAATGCCGAACAAGAGGGGGCCCAGGACTGAGCCCTGTGGGACACCGCTGGTGACCGTCTTAGAGTCTGACATGGCACCAGCAACTCTAACCCTGTATGTTCTGTCCTTGAGCCAGTTTGCAACCCATCTTGTGACATATGGGTTTACATCTAAGCTGGTGAGCTTTTCTATGATGCCTGAGTGGGGTATTGTGTCGAACGCTTTTGCTAGGTCAAGGTAGGCTGTGTGAACTGCCTTACCCTCATCGATGGCCTTAGTGACTGTTTCGAAAAAGTCGACCAAGTTCAAGAGGCAGGATTTGCCCTTGACAAAGCCAAATTGGGTAGGATCCAGTGTCTGTAGGTCCCCAATGTCTTTATTTATGAGTTCCATTATGATCCTCTCCATAGCTTTGCAGACAAGGCTCGTCAAGCTTATGGGGCGGTAATTTCCAGGGTCCGTAGAAGCACCGCCTTTGTGGAGTGGGACCACAGTTGCCGTACGCCATGTTTTGGGTATGTATCCTGTAGTAAGGCTAAGATTAAACAGCAGCCTTATGTGTGGGTTTAGTTCCTCATTGAGTTCTTGTAGCACACAGCCGGGGACACCGTCCGGTCCCATTGATGCTGTGTTTTTTGCTTTAGAGAGAGAGCAGCTCTCACCTGGGCATCTGAGATGTTTGGGAGGCTAGACTCTGGTGGGATAGATATTTCTCCTTTTGGGGGAGGGAGGGGAGAAATTTGCACTGAACCTGTCTGTCAGTATGTTGGCAATGTCTGTGGGTTCAGTGATTTTTTTATCATTTTGGACTAATTCTGAGCATATCTGGGAGTTTCCACCCAGGTTTCTAACATAGCTAAAGAAGGCCTTATGATTGTCTTTTGTGTCATTAGCGATTTTTCTCTCAAAGTTGGCCTTGGATGATTTTATGAGTGATCGTAGTTTTTTGCTAGTATTGATCAGAGTCACAAATAGAACCAAGATGCCCCCCCCTCCAAACAAAGACAGCCAATATGGTGGATCCCTGCCAAACCCAGGAAGGACACCCCCGTAAAAATCCTTTACAAATCTAACTTCATGCTACTCAAGTCAGACGTGAGAAACTGTGATATACCTGTGGAGATGGGAGATGATAGACCAACTGCTGAATCCTACAGTGAGGCACTGTATGAGCACATCCGCCTGTGCATGTATCGTGCCATCACAAATAGAACCAAGATGCCCCCCTCCAAACAAAGACAGCCAATATGGTGGATCCCTGCCATAAACAAGATGTACAACAGAAGGAAGAGACTGTTGAAGACAGAGGGATAATTCCAGGATGCAAATAACTCCCTTACCAGCCTCAGTAAGAAGTTGAGATCCCTCATAGAATCCGCCAAAGCTAGTTACATATATGAAATAGCCACAGATTCCAAAGACAACAAGCCATTCTATAGTTATGTCCAGAATCTAACTGGCAATACTCAGAACTGATCTGAGCTACAACAGAATGACATTAAATATACTGATCCCAAGGATTTTGCCAATATCCTGGCAGATCAACCATCTGCCACATTCACCCCCTAAAAGGCCCATCTCACTGCCAAAGTATTGCAAAATACAAGTAATCATGGCCAGACAGATAGAAACTGCACTCTCCACAGCTAAGAATATAGCATTCATGGGAACAGATGACATTGCAGACTGTGTTCTGCATGAACTACAAAATGAACTTGCACCTCACCTATGTGTCATGTGTAATCATAGCCTCACCTCAGGCACACAGCTACATTTATCCAACTCCACAAGGCAGGACCCACCTTGGATCCCGGGAACTACTGTCCCATCAGTCTGTTGAGCCTGATCTGCAAGGGCATGGAATGCATTATAATGGAACATATAAACGAAGACATTGGCAAGCCTCAAACACTGGACCCCACCCAGTTTGGCCTTGTGAAGGGCCAATCATGTCTCCTGAACCTGATTGACTTCTTTGAATCAGTCTCCAGAGCTGTGGAAGGGGGAAAGGTGGTCCACACACCCTATCTGGACCTCGCCAAGGTCTCCGGCACCATCTTGCACTCTGGAAACATAGATATACGTACTAAGCTGGCCATACATTTCCACGTCACATGATGGGTTGCCAGCTGGCTTACTGACAGAACACACACTGTAAAAGTAGCTGACTCCAATACCAGCTACAAACAAGTGACAAATGGAGTACCTCAGTGTACAATCCTGGGACCACTCATGTTTGGTATCTGCTACTCCGAAGTACATGCAAACACTATGGGACCCTGTCTAACAAAGTTCACAGATGACTGCAAACTGGGCACAACTGTTGAATCCCCAAATGATGTGGGTATTTTACTAAAGGGAATTACAGAAACATATGCTTGGTTCCAGAGCCATGGGCTCAAGCTTAATGGCCAGAAATGTGTGGTTATCCCCTTTGGGAAATACCATGTACCCATGAATTACCACATAGGTAGCAGTACACTAAACACCAAAGGTGTGATGACAGACTTAGGGACACAGGTGGACAGTGGTGTCACATTCAATAACCATATTGCCACAACAGTGAGGTGATCCTTCTATGTGGTACAACTCATCACTAATGGCTTTTCATCCAGGAAAACAGAGGTAGTTGTCCCACTGTACTCATTCCTCATTACACACATTATAGAGTACAATGCCCCATTTGGTATGTACCTCACATGACATCTGCAACAGCTGCAAAGGCCACAGAAATGCATCACTAAAAGTATCACAGGCCTAAAGCACATGCCCTATGCTGTCAATACATGCATCTATGTGCTGTCATTACAGTAGCAAGGGGTATGGGTGTCATGTCTGGGGCAACCTGAAACCTGCACAGCACTGTTATCCATATGAATGTGTTATGTGCAGGGGTAGTAACCCAGGGTACATGCTGTCACACTGGCATTTAGTGTAACATGGTGGTACTACTTTTGACAGTGCTGTCACAGGCAAGGATAGAGTGCTAAAAGTACTACTGACAACAAGCACACCTGCAGGCATAGCTGGACTCTGAGGCCTCAGTGTCATGTTCCTGATGTGTGGGCTGTGTCACCGTGTATATCCACTACTGGATAATGATCAGACATGTGGAATGCCACTGTAGAGTACTGTCTTTACAGAACATTTTAGTGAGGGCATACAACATTTAGTACTGGCATACATATTGTTGTCAAACATCCATCTGTTGACACATTCATCCTACTGCATAGCTACTTGCCATGCTGCTGTCTGTGAGTCCCTCTACAGATGTATAGATGGCAGGTATCCAGCTGGGCTACATACAGACAACTTATGCTTGACTGACACTGACAGGTCTGCCCAGCTGTGTACTAACTGGCACATATAGGAGACAACAACCTGTACGGCCACCTGCCATGGGTATCTACACTACACTACCACAGTCAACATAACATGCTTGGGTACAGGTGTCCAACACAGGCATAAGCATGTTCTGTAATACATGTTGCATACATTTCAACTGGATCACCTCAGTGGCCATGTGCAGAAGGCACCCCGAGGATTGGTTAATGCATGTCACTCTCATACTGAAGGTCACCAAAGTGGTGTCTGTCAATAGATTACCTGCTGGCACATGGCAGGTAGCATGACACCAATGTACACACAACCCCTACACAACCCATATCCCCATGGACAATAGCCATGGACACAGCTATGACCACCTACAGCAATGCACCACTGTACTGACACGTGTACGTGTGCATTACTGAGGATAGCAGTGTCTTTGTGTTAGTACACCTGTAGGTCGGAAATCCATGACGGCCTTCACAACCACCTCAACACCCATTGCCATAGTCAGATGTTGCTGCTGCTGTGTTGGACATAACATGTACCCTGTTACACTCCTCACCCTAATGGCTACATGAGACATGCATTACCAGCATAACAGTGTTGTACAAATGGGTCGATAGGTATGCAAAACCCATTGAGGTCTGGCAAGTGTGTGTATGTGTGCATGTCTGCATATCTGTAGGGTACACCATTCTGAGACCACATACTCCTATTACACTACACATAGGTGAGGCATGGCAATACAACACACTACTATGCCTGTGGCATGTGCATTGGATGCATATCCCTGTAGTACCACTGTTGTGATATACAATGGGTTGTATTGCAGTCATGGGCAACGTGTGATAGTCGGTATGTCAGAGTGTCATCATGGGTTCCAGTGCGTACAATAACCACTGGGGGATGTGGGTGCTGTGTACACTGTTAATGCACCATGGTACACCCGGTATATGCCCCATGTACCACTTTATGGTGACCACTGTCACCATCAACTATACAGGTAACTGAAACCACAATACAGCCCAGTTACACATGTGCTGTGTGCAGCCTACCTGTGACACATTGGACACACGGACTAGCTAGTTAGCACTAATAGGCCCAGGTCTCTCGAATGTGTGTCTGCCTATGTGTCTGTCAGTGTGTGCATAATGGTATGTCACACTATGTATTATCCATATACGACCATTACATCCACCATTACCATAC
Organism: Protopterus annectens; assembly: GCF_019279795.1. Lineage (NCBI taxonomy): Eukaryota > Metazoa > Chordata > Ceratodontiformes > Protopteridae > Protopterus > Protopterus annectens. The sequence continues at coordinate 292,694,964 of NC_056731.1, read as the reverse complement.
TGTACACGTCTGTGAATGTTCTGCATGTAACATGTAACCTGGTACACACCTCACCCTAAATGTTGTGTGGGGTGTGCAATGAAAGCCACACAGTTCAGTAGCACTACATACCTAGGTAGGGGTCTAGTCACAGTGTTGCCATGTAAGAGTGTGCGTGTATGTGGATGGGTCTACATATGGTGGCAGATTATACATGTCCCACCGGGTCACCTTTCTATGTGGCACAGGCAATTGTTAAACAATCCTGTGACATGTGTGCAACTGTACTCTGGATAAATCACAGCCATGGTGTCACCACAGTGCCATAACCCCTGGGGAATATGACTGCAGACCATCCTCCTGCTGACACATGTACACCTACAACACAAATGGATAACATTATGGAGATCACAATCACCCAGTGTTACTAATAGCAGACATGTAACATAGCTGGATGGCTACACTACCTGACATGTATGCATTACACATTACTCCTGACAACATGTTACACTGCAGTACATTGCTACACTGTATTACAGTCACTGTGTGCATCAGAACCATATTAGCCTGTTCCTGCATTGATGTTATGGATGACAGGGATGTGGCACAGGCATCATCATATGCACAGGGTGTGTTGCTGGTCTGCCAGAGGCTGAGGGTGGTCCATACATTTGACACCATGTGTGTGGGTGAGGGGTTTAATTGTTTGGATGGGGCATGGTGATGTGGTGCATGTCGGTATGGGGTTGCCCTACATGGGTTTGTATAGTGTGTGGGTATTCATGGACACAGTTTTGCCATGTAGCTGCCCATACAGGTGTTTTTGGACAGCTGAAGACCATACCTGGCAGGGTGTGCAGTTCACTGCCTCAGGCCATGGACATGCTGACTGTGTCTGCCAGGGGTTCTACAGGCACATGCAGGTACAGGCCTGGAAGTGCTGCTTTCCCCTGATGATGACAGATGTCTGCTGGAACCGTGTCTTACCTGAGACTGGCCAGGGTCATGTGCATGAGGCCTGCTTTGGTGTGGTGTGGACAGCACCCCCAGTGATGTGCTGGGGCTACTACTTCCAGTACAGGAGTGGCTTGGTGTCCTAGCACATCCACCACCAAATGTTGTTGTTTCTGGCCTACGTCCACACAGCCATTGCACCACTCCCACCAGGTTTTCAAGCACAGACATACCACGGTCGAGGAGGCCCACCATCTCACCCCACCATCTATCCATGATCTCGTTCTGTTCACAGTGGGCAGCAGCAAGTTCACAGATGTTGTCACTTACAGATGAGTAGGCAGCCCTCTGCAGCCTCAGGCCCTCTCTGTTGTACATTTCTATACATCCCTGTGCCTCCATGACAGCCTGAAACATGCACATGGTGGTACCAGTTGTGATGCCTCTGCCAGGGGCAGGATGACCAGCAGACCTACCACGAGCACCCTGGCATATCCACCTATGTGATGGCCTGCTGGACATCCTGCTATGCCTGCTGTGGACAGACACAGCTGGCATGGTCACCATACTACCCTGTGCACTGCCACTAACTGCTAACTGTCCCTCAGCTATGGCCACTAGTGATGGGGTATGTATAGGCACCGAAACTGTGTGCGGGGGTGGGGTGGCTAAGAGGGGGATGTCAAATGTTGGAGCTGTGTCGACCCCTGACAAACCCACCTGTGCCTCAATCATGGTCTCATCATCGTCAGTGTCTGTGTTCACACCAACATCAGGTTGCTTGCAGGAGGGACCCTGGCCCACCTCACCACCTGTGGGGGATAATAAGAAATGCACTTTAAGACCTGTCCAGCATTACATAACAATACATACACACACACACACACACACACACACACACACACACACACACACACACACACACACACACACACACACACACACACTCTACCTTAATACCTGCCTATCTGTGATGCTACAGACAGTCCCACATGTATTCCCTTAACTTGTCCATCATGCCTCACGCCTGGTGACATACGCTCATTAATGGCACTCATGAATGTCTCATTCCTCTAAATGCCTACAAAAGTGACCACAGCACAAGACCTGTTCCTCCATTAACTCCATGACTTGAGTGTAGTACTGTTTACATGGCCTCACTGCTGTCATTCATTGTTCACCCTGTATATGTTGGGACTTTGTGAGCTTGGCCCCTATATGTGAGGGGCTGATACGTTCCCTCCATAATGTCACAGACTGTAGTATCACGTGTAAGGATTGCTCAGTACATGCCTGACATGCTGTTCAATCAACTTATCATGTGACAACTGTGATATATGTATACACTCCCTACTGTTGTCTAGTAATTCCCCAATTAGGCAACTGTAGTGCTGCCTACATGGGTTGTCATGGACTGTTGGTCCAGATGACATACCTGTGGAAGCTTGGAGGTGTTTAGGGGAAATGGCAGTGACATGGTTACCCAGAGTGTTTGATGGAATCTTGGAATGTGAGAGTATGCCTGAGGAGGGGAGGAAAGTTTTATGGTACTGGATTGTACGAATAAAGGTGATGTGCAGAGCTGTATTAACTACAGAGGGGTAATAATGATCATTCACAGCATGAAATTATTGGAAAGAGTAGTGGAAGTTGGTTTAAGAAGGGAGGTAATTATTAGTGATCAGCAGTATATTTTCATTCCAAGAAAGAGCACTACAGACGCAATGTTTGCTCTGAGACTGTTGATGTAGAAGTACAGGGAAGGTCAGAAGGAGTTGCATTTCATCTTTCTGGACTTAGAGAAAGCATATGACAGGGTGCCTAGAGAGGAGTTGTGGTATTGTATGAGGAAGTTGGGAGTGGCAGAGAAGTATGTAAGAGTGGTACAGCATATGTACAAGGGTAGTGTGACAGCAGTGAAGTCTGCAGTGAGAGTGACAGATGTGTTTAAGGTGGAGGTAGAATTACATCAAAGATCAGCTCTGAGCCCTTTCTTATTTGCAGTGGTGATGGACAGGTTGACAGCCGAGATCAGACAGGAGTCCCCATGGACTGTGATGTTTGCAAATGACATTGTGATATGTAGTGAGAGTAGGGAACAGGTTGAGGAGACCCTGGAGAGGTGGAGATATGCTCTAGAGAGGAGATGAATGAAGGTCAGCTGGACTATGGCAGCATATATGTGTGTGAATGAGAGGGAGGATAGAGGAATGGTGAGGATGCAGGGAGTAGAGTTGGCGTAGGTGGATACATTCATGTACTTGGGATCAATAGTTTAGAGTAATTGACGAGTGTGGTAGAGAGGTGAAGAAGAGAGTACAGGCAGGGTGGAGTGGGTGGAGACGAGTGTCATGAGTGATTTCTGACAGACGAGTATCAGTAAGAGTGAAAGGGAAGGTCTACAAGAGGGTAGTGAGACCAGCTATGTTATATGGGTTGGAGACAGTGGCACTGACAGCAGACAGGAGTCAGAGCTGGATGTGGTAGAGTTAAAGATGTTAAGACTTGCACTGGGTGTGACGAGGGTAGACAGGATTAGGAATAAGTATATTAGACAGTCAGCCCAGGTTGGACAGTTTGGAGACAAAGCCAGAGAGGTGGAATTGCATTGGTTTGGACATGTGCTGAGGAGGGATGCTTGTTATACTGGGAATGGGATGCTAAGAATGAAGCTGCCAGGTAAGAGGAGAAGATAAAGGCCTAAGATAAGGTTTATGGCTGTGATGAGAGAGGACATGTAGGTGGTTGTTGTGGCAGAGCAAGATGCAGAGGACAGGAAGAAATGGAAACAGGTGATCCACTGTGGCGACCCCTAACTGTGAAAAGCCAAAAGAAGATGAAGATGCTCCACCTATACAGATGCAGATGCAAATGTGGTCTACTGATGTTCCCTGTGGTCTTACCTGCACACTCCTCAGCTGGTGTGTGGGTAACACCCACCTCCAAAATGCTGTCTGACACTTGTACATTGGTATGGGCAGGTGCCCTGAGGATGCTGAGGAGCTGTTCCATGTGTGTCAGGGGGGGATGGTTTGCATGACCCCCCCCCGTTGCAAGGTTATCCCCCCGTACTGCAGCAGCATGCCTGTGGGCATTGCGAAGCAGGTCAGAGCAACGATGCTGGACCTGCTCATAACTTCACTTATGGTGTCCAACATCATTGACTCTGTGGATGAGGTCGTTCCACAGGGCGGTCCGCTCTTGCTGCTCATGTGCATGCCTGCCAAACAGTAACACATAGTGATTGCTGAGGTAGCTGAGGATGATCTCCATTTCCTCTGCGGAATATGATGGAAGCCGCCCCAAGGGCATTTTGCCTGAAAGACATAAAGATGGAAACAGGTCTCAGCAAATCATACAGTAAGGTTACCATAGTTCTTAATACACATTTCTTCCCCCCCCAAATCTGCAACAACAAACTATTCACACAACTCAATAGGTATGGCACACCTTAATTAACATTGGGATATATATGTATTGTATTGTAACACACTTTATGCTATATGTCTGTGGCAATGTTCCCTGTGTGGACACTATCATTGCTGGCATGTTACAGGCTATTCACCTGCATGGCATTGTTAGGGCCAATATGGTTCCCATATATGCATGTAGTATGCTTGCTATGTGATTGCTGCACATTTGACATTCTGTGTTATTGGGAGTATCTATGCATGCTTTTGGACATGTTCAGGGATTGTGTAGAATATTACTACCCACATATGTTCTATAACAGTGACACAGTAGCATGTTTAGGGGATATTTGGCAGCAGAGCCACCTCTCCAACCTCATCTGACCATGTTACCAGGCCACATCACATGTGTGACCCACCCTGAGGCCTCCTCTACTACTGGTCCACACTACCTTCAGGTGGAACCTCCTCAGGGGGTGGTGTCCCCCCTGAGGGCATACACAGACATGATCCTGTAACATGTGCTCATGTCCAGGGTTTGGTGCATAGGGAGCTACATACAAACCAAGGGGATATGCTACAGCACCTTGAGGCCTTCAGTACACACTCACAGAGTCCACATGCTACTCCTGCTCAGCCTCCAGCAAAGGCACCTTCAGGTCCATGCAACTGCTGTTGTGACTGGCAATGGGTGGAAGCCTTGGTCCCATTGTTTCCATATGGGGGCTCATGTGGCTTCCACATTGCAGATGACACTCACCATCCAGGGTGTTTACTTACCACATGTGTCATATACCACCCCTGTAGGCTCTGTTCTCTATCTACCAACCCAACCCACCTCCACAAATATACCTGCTGTCCTTACCTGGATTCACAATCCCATCTTCACAGATAAGTACAATGTGGTCCCAAAAAGGAATTCACAAGTGACATACCTGTCCATGTTGCACACATTTACAGCTGTATATTTGTGCGGATTGATGTGTGTGATATACCCTCCCACATAACATGCAGCATTGTGATGCAAAAATATGGGGCATGTGTGTGTATATATATATATATATATATATATATATATATATATATATATATATATATATATATATATATATATATATATATATATATACATATATATATATATATATATATATATATATATATATATATATATATATATATGTACATATGTGTGTGTTTAAATATATATACAGTCGTTTTTGTATTGTTTTATTTCCTAATCATGGCGGAAAACAAATAAACTTTTCGTGGAATTAGTGTTCTGAGACTTGTGGATTTCTCTTTTTCCTTTGTTGGTTTTTTATATAGACACAGACGTATATATATATATATATATATATATATATATATATATATATATATATATATATATATGTAGATATATATTATGTTGTATATCTGTGTTTATATATACATGTAGGTGTCTGTATATCTGTAGACATACATGTACGTATATAGTAATATATATATATATATATATATATATATATATGTAGTTATATATACATACATGTATATATATATATATATATATATATATATATATATATATATATATATATAAAACAAAATGGTGTCTACAGGACTGCAATCAGTTTCTCTCAGCATTTAAGCAGATTGAACTCTACAGTTCCCTACAAAACGGTGTCCACAGGACTGCAATCAGTTTCTCTCAGCATTTAAGCAGAGTAGGTTGCACACAAAAAGCATTTGTTAAGCTTTCACTTACAGTGCTGTGTAATTAAGCAGTTCACCATTTTGGTCAGCCACAGGGCTCTTTTTTTTCTACTTGAGTGTTTGCCTCCTTCCCCTGTAACTTAAGTAAACTGACTCTTACATTAAGAGCTATATTTACCTTTTAGCTTTAGGACACCTTAGGAAACCTTGTAAACTGCAATAGCCCTTCGTTCCACGCTATGCTCGGGCTCTCTTCGCTCGCCTGCGTGCCCCCAATTACCTCCCACCCCCAGTACCTCTAAATTTATAGTACTATAGCCACTCCCCCACTTTCTAGATCATATCTGCTTTCATCTGGGATAATTCCTCCCACCCCCATTCTTCTACCTACATTTTAATACCACATATTAGCTTTCATCTGGCATTCTCCCATCCCCCTTCCATTACCTTTACCTCACCACTCTATCTTCTGGTGTTGCATCACCAGGTAAAACAGTTCCTTAACTTACTAGCTAAATCACAGATAATGATATACTCCTCTTTACTACCCCTCTTGTTCGCACCATACCTCCTTACCTTGTATGAAAACCAGTTTCTCACAGGATTTCAGGTTTCAAAAGGCCATACTATCACCCCAGCTGTAAATCCTCCCACCTTAAACCATACTTACAGTACCAGATCCGATCCAACATCTTGTTCAGTCTATCAACATCTCAACCTCAGGCACATTAGCGCTAGATCCAAACTACCACAAACTAATAAACAAATTCCTGAAGTTCATCACCAAGTATAGACCCAATCTAATAGTTGGTGGTGATATTCACTCCAACCTTGGCCCACCCACTTCAGATGCACATACCCCCACTACTTGCAATCTAAGCTACAAACCTACAATTAATAGGCCAATTAACTCTCTCCTAGCCTGTCATCTCAATATTAGAAGCATTAATAACAAGGTACATGAATTGCATGCAATTCTGGATGTCTACTCCCCTGAGATTCTCTGTTTATCTGAAACCTGGTTAAAACCTAACACTAAAGACAATGAAGTGTTACCACCTGGGTACAACATGCACAGGCTGGATCGTGCTTCAAGGAAGGAGGGGTAGCTGTACTCTATAAATCTGAGTTGAATGTCACCATAGATGTAATACTACCACCTCAGATTAATAACTCAGAGATTTTTGCCACCAAATTGCAACTTAATAAAAATAAATGCATTAATATCATCTGTATGTACATTCCCCCAGGTAACAATATATCTACACTTGAAGATATCCTGCACTGGCTATCATGTCACCACCCCCAAGAAACCCTACTACTTGGAGACTTTAACATAGACTGGGGCACCTGTTACTCAGAATCCCCAACCACCCATATTAACCTGCATGCATTTACACAAATTATATCCACCCCTACCAGGATAGGTAAACCCAACCAAAAAGAAAGCATACTTGACTGGGTGCTCATAAATAGTCACCCCCAACTGTACACCTCTGGTACCTTCCTTGATGGCCTAAGCGATCACCTTCTCACATATGTAATTAAGCACAAAGCCATTAATTCCCAACAACCCTTACTCAGAAAGGTTAGAAACAATAAAAACGTTGACCCTGCCAAATTCCAACAAGAACTAAACTCATGTAATTGGTCTATTCTAAAACACCTCCCCTTAGAGGAAGCAGTAGCATACTTTAACAACAAATTCCTTGAGATCCTTGATTTGCATGCACCTGTTTGTTCAAAGAGAACAAAGGCAAAAACTGCGCTATGGCTTTCTATAGAGTCTAAACTCAAAATTACCCTTAGAAACAAAGCATGGGCTTTATGGCATTCTTCTAAAGACCCCCAAAATCACATTAAATACAGGCAATCCAGGAACGAAACCAAAAAATCAATTTTACAAGACAAAAAACAATACTACTGTAATTTACAGACAGTAAATCAAAATAACCCTCAAAAGTTTTGGGCAGGTTTAAATAATCTACTACATCCTGGACAAACTTCAACACCAATCCCTACTGCTACTATTGATAAAACCCCTGAAGATGTTTCTGACAGTTTTAACAAATTCTTTACTGAGACAATTCAAGCCCTAGCTAGCCAACTACCTCCTAGCTCCCCTGGTCCTGAAAGTAGCACCTCTAGAAACCTACTCGCATTCAGCTTCCAACCAGTCACCACTTCACTTATCCGTACCTTGATCAAAAAATTAAAACCCACTACACTTTCTGCTGATCAACTCCCTGCCGAGTACCTACAAAAATCAGCTGATGCTATTGCTTACCCCGTCTCAATACTAATCAATCGAACCATAGTAAAAGCTAAAATTCCCACCAACTGGAAAATATCCTATGTAATCCCACTTCACAAAGGAGGTAGCTCTACTGAATTCTCCAATTATAGGCCAATAGCTATACTCTCTCCACTTGCAAAGATTATGGAAAAATGTATTCATAGACAACTCATGCACCACCTAATCCAGAATCACCTTATGGCAGACACTCAACATGGCTTCCGTCCTCATCACAGCACTACTTCAGCCCTCCTAGCCTTTACCAACACCATAAACCATAATCACAACAATAATTATATATCCTCAGCCCTCTTCTTGGATCTTTCCAAGGCATTCAATATGGTTGACCTCCAACTTTTAATCCACGCCCTGCAAACATTTTGTCTAGATACTAGAGCCCTTCAGTGCTTTCCATCCTACCTGAATGGTCGACAGCAGGCTGTCCTCTGGCAGAACAAACTCTCTGCCCTTCTACCCAACACCCTTGGAGTACCACAAGGCTCTATACTAGGGCCCTTGCTGTTCTCCATCTTCATTAACGACCTTTATACTGTCATCCCAAAAGTCAGCTGTATCCAATATGCTGATGACTCTACTCTGATTTGCTCGGCCACATCTCCAATAGAGTTATGGTCAGCTACCCAGACCACCTTTAATACAATAGAAAACTGGTATTCTGAACGTCATCTGATCCTAAATCCCAAAAAAACTAAAATACTGTTATTTTCATCAACACGTAGGTCTACCGCTTTTACCTTTGCCATAAATTCAAATGATGGCACACTAATCCCCCCTGACCCCTCTACAAAGCTATTAGGTGTCATCATAGACAATAATCTAAAATTTGACCTACATGTTAACCAAACTATCAAAACCATCAATAAAAAACTAGGGTCACTTTACAGAATAAAATCCTTCCTAACCCCTCCAGCTAAAATTGCCATAGCTCGCTCTCACATTCTTTCAACCCTTCTGTATGCATCCCCTCTACTCTCGAATTTAAACAAGACTGTCCTTAACAAACTTTCAATTTGCTACAACCACATTGCCAGATTTGCCACTGGGCTGCCTTTTAGGACACATCATTGCATCAATCTAAATCACCTTGGGTGGCTTGAACTACTCAGCCTAATCCAGTATAACCAACTGATTATGGCCTATAAAATCCTCTATAATCCGGACAATACTCCTGCACTTAAAAATATTATCACCCCCTATAACAATCCTAGACCGCTTCGATCCTCTAACAAACTACTAATTCAGACTAGCAAAATTAATAACACAGCTGATGACTCCCTCTTTACAAACTCTGTAAGTAGATCCTGGAACTCTCTTCCAGCTGATATTACCTTACTTTCCACCTTAGGTCAATTTAAAACTAGACTCAAACAACATTTGTCACTTAACTGGCTATGTCAATGTATCAAGCCTGGCTAACTCTCTCTAGAATGTGTAAAAACCTGTTAACCTGTTTGTGCTCAGGATTAACTTTAACCTGTGGAACTTGTTTAACTTGCTTACTTATGTAATCTCTGTAAATAGTCTGTTTGTAATATGTAATGCTGGTATTATGTAATGCTGTATCTGCTTACCCTTGGAGTTTTTCTCCCCCGGCCTCCGCTGAAAATGGACATGCATCCAGTCGGACTATCCCGGTCAACAAATGTAAAATAAAATAAAAAAAAAAAAATATATATATATATATATATATATATATATATATATATATATATATATATATATATATATATATATATATATATATATATATATATATATGTATATCTAATAGATATCTACCTATCTATATAGCTATATTTATATATATCTATATATATATATATATATATATATATATATATATATATATATATATCTACATGGTACATTCAGACATCAGGTCCATGATCTCTGACTCTCCTTCCTGCACAGCTGGAGTGTTCTGCCTTGCTACAACACAGACAGGTGCCACATATGGACACAGCCTAACATTAGGGGGTTATATACACAGACAAATTGCAGGTACACCTATTACACACCTATGGCATTTCAGCATGCTATATTACACATTAACCTGAGTATCCTGCAAGTGGTGGGCTCTGGAGCCCACATATCCATCATTATGCCATTACCTCCACCACTGGCTATTGGCCACACTACTAGCCATGCTTCCCATTACACAACACACACTATGATGGCTTACATCTTGTCAGTCAGTGCAGCTCTGCACAGTCAATGGGTATGACCCACTACCCAGAGGAACAGACTCTAGTGTCCATAACAGTTGTTCAGCTGAACATCATTACAACAACAACACCTGCTGGCACATATAAATCATTCAACATCATCCATCCCATTATTATGGCCCAAGTACTACAGTCAATTACATGCATATATACTTCACATACCTGTTGTGTGGGTGATGTTTATTCCTGGCCTTAGCCTACAGCTATTTTTCTTTACTGATTGAGATATCACTGGCAGTGTGTGTGTTGAGTGCTATCAGTAGGTGGCTGCATCCATTTGTGTTTCTGACTTCATATTCCTGTCTAAGGGTATGTTGCAGACTATCCTATGACAACAGCAACTTGCTCAGTGTATGGCAACACTATTTTACATAAGGGCTGGTGTACCAGCCTCTGTCATCCATCGACATACGAGGCTTTGTCGATATGACATGCAGTAAGGGGTTATTATGTGGAGGCCAGTGATTATGTCATTCTGCCATTGTCGCCATCATTCCAGTGCTGTTGTGACCCACACACATATTGTGGGGCAGGATCTGTATATATCAGGCCTTCATCTGCACAACACATGTGTCCCCCTCTGCAATGTAGAGGTCAGTGTATGAAACAGTGTTATATGCCCTGTAAGTCAGTCTGTGGGGGGGGAGGCACCATAATTAGCCTAGGGTGTTACAACATGTGAGGTATATCAGTAGTAAGCTGGCTTAAGGTATATGGCTATACATTACCATACATTCCACCTTGTGAACATTGCTGGTCTACTGATTAAAGCCATACAGCCATTTCTGTTTGTCAGTTCAATCGTGATGGTTTCAGTTATGCATTGTTATGTAACAGATATATCCCAATGTGTCAAGTTAGGTATTTTCCACCTAGGGATTGGGTACAGAGTATAGTTAGAGGCTGCTGGGCTATACATCTGCATTGCTTACTGTTGATTGATTGTTATCCTGTGGCCCAGTCAGTATTTACTGTTGTAGTACTTGAAGGCCTTGGCCTTGACAGCAGCATATGTTGTGCATTCAGATTACTGTTTTAAATGATCTGTTTGACAGTTGCATTGATCTGTTTGTATGTATTTCAGAGTATAAACTGTGAAATGACATGGTATATAGAACTGTAATAGTACACAAATAAACCTTTAAAACATATGCAAACCTGTGTGTGGTGTTACATCCTTTGACTTCTCTGTGGGTATATGTTTCAGGCAACAATTGTCTTTTGTATGGGTGAGTCCTACACTGTCCATCTGATGAGGTTGCAACTGTAGGGATACTGGCTGTTCAGTGTGGTGTGCACCCTCTAAATATGTATCTTCCTAGACATACCTCTGTGTGTGTATGTGTAGTTACATATATGTCTATATATATATATATATATATATATATATATATATATATATATATATATATATATATATATGTATCTGCATACCTGTGTGTGTATATATGTACCTTAGGAATGTTTATTGCTTACACATTGTACATTCATTATGGTAGTCAGACTGTACTGTATGATATGTTATCAAAACCAGCCTCACATCATACAGGTGGCATGGCTGGGGAGGGGAGGATATTGATATGTGTAAGACATATGTTGCTTGAGCCCCCTCACCACTATTTACGGTGCCATTGGGCATATATGTCTTTGTTATGTGCTCTATTATATCTAGAGCTATATATCCATATATACATATATATATATATATATATATATATATATATATATATATATATACATACACACACACACACACACACACATATATATATATATATATATATATAGATATATATATATATATATATATATGTATAGATGTATGCATATGTAGATATGTAGATATATATATATAGAGAGAGAGAGAGGGAGAGGTATATATCTATTTAGTTATCAATATAGACACACACACACACACACACACACACACACACACACACACACACACACACACACACACACACACACACACACACACACACACACACACACATCTACATGTATAAATAACATTTCCTGTACTGTTGAATGATATTGCTGGATGCTATGTTTGTGAAAACAGGAGGGTTATGTATGTCTGCCATGGCTTACTAGTAATTCACATTTGCTGTGGTTTGCAGGCTCCTGAGTTTGAACCTAGCAGAGGCTGTTTATTTTGTAGCTGGGCAGAACAAGGGCTGTTGGATACAGAGTGGGTAAGACACTTTTAAGCAGCTGTAAGCAAGTTTGTGCGGATTTGCACGACGGTAAACAGTGAAAACTTCCGGTTACAGTTTCTTACACTAAGTTAGCTTCTAAGTTGCTTAACCTGTGTAGGCATTGCTTACCCCCACAGAAACAGGCTTAAACCCGCTCAATGCTGCTTAAAAGTGCTTACTCCTGCTTACCCCCATGTTACTTTCTTTAAAAGAAAAGTAAAAGGGGTTGATAGGAAAGTGGTGAAAAAGGGGCACAAAGAGGGAAAGACAGCAAGGAAAATAGCCAGGGATGTGCAGGAAGGGTGTAGGGAAGGTCCATAGCCCATTTCTTCTGAAGCAACAGCTGTGCATATACATTGAATTTGGAGGTAGATTTGGACACTCAAACCCCTGGGAGGGGGTGAGGACAACAATAATTCATTGTGATGCCAATCAGACCGGATTACATGTGTCCAGTGGACATGTGTGCAAAATGGACAGTTATGTATGCTGCAAATTTTTTTTATGGGAACAGATTGCCTTTTTTTCTTTTTTCTTCAGGTGAGAGTGGGATTTTGGAGAGGGGTAGTAGGTATATTTGTGGAGGTAGGTTGAGCAGGTTAACATACAAGACAAGCAAGATGCGTACAGGGGCAGTATATGACATGCATGGGGGGTAACGACCTTGGACGGGGAGGGGTGTTTGGAAGTTGCAAGCCCATGAGCCCCCAAATGGAAATAGTGGGACTGAGGTCCCCACCCATGAGCAGTCACCACTGCACCTTCACAACCACAAGGGTGGATGTGCTGGGGGCTGGGTAGGAGGGGCAGGCTCACCCTCTAATTGTGCCATGCAGCTCTCAAGCTGGTGTAGATGGTCTTGAAACTCCCTGTCGAGCTCCCTACGCACCACGGCCCAGACCTGATGGTGGGTGACAGCTCCCCCCCACTCCCAGGGGGAGGGTTGAACCCCATCCCCTGCAGCAGTTCCACCTGAAGGTGGTGCAGGGCCAATGGAGGAGGAGGTCCCAGGCTGGGCCCCAGATGTGCTGGTGCCCAGTGCCATGGCCAGCTGAGGTGGGGCAGGTGGGTCCGCTGGGACCAGCCTTCCCATACGAGCTATGGTGTTGCAGTTTTAAGAATGATATGGGTTAGTAATAGTCAACAGCATTCAGGTTTAGTTATAACAGCATACATAGGTATTCCCATTAACCCAAGACACCAGATTTACAACAGTTGCAGAGCAAGCAGAACACATGCATATATGGGACAACAGTGGCCATTACAACAGCATGCAGGTTTCATTGATGGCAACAGGCCACCAGTATGGGGGTATTTTAACATGGCACATGCATAGAACCAAATGTGAATATTTGTAAACCAATAGGACATATGTCCCAACAAAAGTATGGAGTGTATACGTACCCATTGAGGTGTGTAATTGGGTTATTGTTGCACATATGGTGGGGGTGAGAGAGAGAGGTCAATTAACAAATAATATATCCCTGTAGTTTTCACAACTTTTTTAGTCATTGCAGTGATCTGTCCCTTACATGTATTATTACACTACCCAATGGCCTTACTTTGTACAATGGTATCTTTCTAGATTAGTATATATGTGGACTGTGTCTTACATATAGTCTACACCTCTTATCTGTTATAGCTGTTGAGAAAATCATTGTTAACACTACCTGACAAATTATACACATACTCCCAGATGCCATGCTTGTAGACAAGTATATGAGTGAACTGTGTTGTACCTACAGTCTACACCTCTTACTGTTATAGCTGTGGGGTAAATCTTTGTTAACACTACCTGACAAATTCTACACATACTCCCAAATGCCATGTTGATGTTATACACATACCTAACAGTCCGTTATTGCACACACTCTGGTCAAGGCTTGACAGGATGCAGGTGTTAATGTGACATTTTTTGGAATAGCTGTCATACACTTTGGGTGAGATGCTACAATGGCAAGTTTGTTTCCATATACATTCTCTTTTTATGCTCAGGTCTGACTATCCATTATATGTCAGTATAAGCTGCCTACATTTCTTGGATCACCACACTTATTTGTCAGGGGAACAGGTTACCGGGCAGCAGATTTGGGCCCGTTATCTGGACATTCAGGACAGATCAGAACAGTTGAGGGGTATGACTATGCATACAGCTTACTACCTGGACATTCTGCCACAGTCTGTACAGTTGATGGTTATGATTATGCTTACAGCGTACTATCTGAACATTCTAGCAAAGTCTGTACAGTTGTTGGGTCTAATTATATATACAGCTTTCTATCTGAACATTCTCACAAACCCTGTACTGTTGTGGGGTATGATTATGCATACAACTTACTACCACTCCTGGGATTCAAACCCCTGCTGTGTGTGGTAAAAAATATTACAATTGACATCACAGTACACTGTGCTATCAGAGAACTGGTGTAAAGCATTCCAGTGGTTTCTAAGTCTCCCTCAGTTGTTCTATATGACTGACCTCTTTGGACTTCCAACATTGTTATACTGAACTTCCTACACATTTTAAGTGCGTTCAACAGTGTGGGTAACACTGCTTAATACAACGGTACTATTTATAGAATGCAACACTACAACAACATATGATAGCAGAATGTACACAAGCACTCCAGGGGTTATACTTTTAATCGCTAGATATTACACCTTTATTTACACACAACCTATATGACAGTCTTCCTGCCACATTGTCTGGTTTATTCAGTACATCCCATAAACAATACATTTTTACACTGGTACAACACATTCTAGTACTGTTATATTTATTTGTTATGACAGTACATGCAAGAATATTACTAACCTGCCTCACGACATAGCCTTTGCAGCCTAGCAGCATGGGCTTGCTGGTTCGCAGCCTGCTCATCTGCAGCTGTCTGAGAAATACGGTGATATTTATCCATTACCTATCCATAGTATACACAAGCTAGGCAAGCATTATCTATCTATGTAGTAGAATGAGTACTTACTCAGTGCTAGGGCATCAGCCATCTGCCTGGATTCTTGGATCCACTGGTCCAAGAGATAACCCCTCCGCCACTTCAGCATGCTGATGCCTGACCTGCTCACCAGTCCGGGGGGATACCAGTGGCACTGGTGAGGTCACAGGTGAGACTGTCCCAGGCCTCCACTTTATACTGAGAGCCCTGGTACTGGCCCTGCAGTAGTCTCACCTCTTGGTGTTTTACCAGGAACCATCCAATGAATCTGGACTCCTGGGTGCCCCAGCGATGCACTCTAAATCGAGTGCCTTCCCCAGCTCCAGCTATTCTGCCTACAGTAGGGAGATGCAACCAGTTATGAGAATTATTGGCGCCTGTGGGGTTTAAATACGCCTAATTTGCCACACTTTCCCATGATAGGACTGTTTTGAAAAGGCTAAGCTATGGGCACACCTGCTTACCTAATGTTGGCATTGCTTAAAGGGGCATACCACTGGGCAGATTGAGTTAGCTGACCTACACATTGCTTACACCATGTATGCTGACCTGTGCAATGCTTAGTATTGCTTAATATATAATTAGCATTATATTTTCCTTTTGACATTGATTTATTATTTGTTACATATTAAATCTGTGTCTGGTATCTGTGATTCATGTGTACGTACACTGTATGGGGTCCTGGGTAATTCAACACTTTATTACAATAACGCCTCACATCTGGCCTTATTGCAGTACTCCAGTTCACATATTTATGTTATGTAGCAGGTTATACAACATCACACTGTACATAGATTCATTTCACATATTTATGTTATGTAGCAGGTTATACAACATCACACTGTACATAGATTCATTTCACATGTTCAGTTTGATTTTCCTGTGGTGAGGATTTGTTTGTTGAAACCTCAATCTTTTGTACTGCTGTGATGGCTTAGTGGTTAACTACTGTGACTGTAGTGTACAGGGTCTTGGGTTTGAGCCTTGCAGAGGCTGTTTATTTTGTTGCTGGGCAGAGCACAAGCCATTGGATACAGAGTGATTAAGGCACTTTAAAGCAGTTGTAAGCGGGTGTGTGCGTGTTTGTGCAGAGCTAAGCACTGCTAACTTCCGGTTACAGTTTTTTATACTCAGTAAGCTTCCAGATTGCTTAATCTGTGTAGGCAGTGCTTACCCCCATTCAAACACACTCAAGCACGCTTACTAGTGCTTACATATGCTTACTACTGCTTAGTTGTGCTTAGACCTGCTTACTAGTGCCTTATTCATTATGACACTGATACTTCACATGTGCATTTCCTGCAGTACTCTAGTTCATAAATATGTGTTATTTAGTGGGTTTTGCAACAAAAATATTCGTTATAACATGCTTTGCCATGTAAAATAGACTGTGCTGCAGTGGGACTCTCTCGTTAGGCAAATGCTCTGCCCACTAAACTATTGCTGTGCTGCTTCATTTGCATATATCTTCCTTGTTATCCTCTTGAGCCTTTTAAGCTGCTTTAACCATAGCTAAGTGATGGGCACATTCGCGCAACTACCTGTGTTAGCTTTAATCGGATTTAAAAAAAAATAAAAGGGTTTCTTCATTTACTTTTTCTGTACTATTGCTGTTGTACACATGGGGAACTGTTGGTGGGGATCTGTGGACACCTGTGAGTGATTTCACTCATTTCTTCCCACTTTCTGCTGTTCTACATTGCAGGAGCGAGTTTATTTTGAGAGCTGTGCTCTGAGACATGCCCCCTGCACTCATACACCCTCCGTGTAAGCCTAGGAGCTCGGGCAGTGCGCCTTCATTGATATGCATGACGCGCTGCCATCCTGCTCCTAAATGGGTGCTTCCGTGCAGGACTAAGCTAGATGCTAAATGTAAAATATTAAGGTAGCTCTTCTCAATGTCAAGAGTCTCAATAACAAATTGCCTAATCTTGAAGTGTTCCTATATTTGGAACACTTCCATGTATGTGTAGCTACAGACAGTAAGTTTAAATATAAAAAAAAGCATTCCTTTACTATCTGGGTTTTGCACTTACCATGCCTTTAGCCTCATAGAAACAGCGGTGTTGTCTCCGTATCGGTCAGGGACCACATCTTAACTCATCTGATACACAGACACCCAGAAATTGAGCTAACAGTACTTTAGTTTACCATAGACAAGGCAAGCCTTTTACTTACAGTTTGTTACATAAACATCTCCAAGTTCCAGAATTAGAATTCCTGGAAGTTTTAAAAGAAATTCCTATAAGCAACAAGTCTATAGTCTTAGGTGACATTAATTACCCTGCAGTAGAGTGGCACACCTATACCTGTAATTTAGGCTGTGCCCATAGATTTTTGGATTTGCCAAACAGGAATTCACTAGATCAAATAGCAAACCCACCAGAGGTCAAAATATTCTTGATCTGGTTTCACAAATACTGCTTCCACATGTTCCACCTCTAAAGTCTTTCTCCTTCACCAGTTAAGTTAGATCATAAACTTGTGACATTCACTCTCAGAATCACCATACCTTCTGTAACCAACATCTACATAATTTAGAAGTCAATCTATCAACATCTACATAATTAAGGATCCCAAAAAGATAAACTCTAGACAATTACAAGATGAAATCTCTAAATGTATCTACAAAATCACCTTTGTTGGCCCAGTACAGCAGTCAGCTTCACTTATGAGTTTTATATCTACTTAGACAAATGCATAGATCTAGCAGCCCCAGCTAAAGCTAAATACAATGGGAAATTTAAAAACAGACCCTCAGCAGTCAACTAACATAAACAAACTACTAACAAGTAAAAAAAAAACAACTTCTTAAACTGTATGGCAAAACTAGAACTCCCCAAAATGAGGACAGCATAAAAAATATCACAAAGGAACTGAAAAATTATTATAAGGATAAGCAAAATTTAACAGATATCGGCTTCTCAAGCAAGTGATAACTAAATTTACTTCTTTAACTTTGTTAGAAAACTAAGAAGTAACACCCAACATTACTCTAAATCATTTCTTAAAGGGACTCCCCATTCCAACCCCAATGTCATTGCATATATACTAGCAAACAAGTTCACTGCAAACATCACCCCTGAAACCTCTACACAAATAGCATTAATCCAAGAATTTCTAACACCCCCATATCATGACTAATAAACATATTCTTCTAGTGATGTCAAATAATTAAAAACTTGACAACACACCAGGGTGCTTAATAAACAGTGTGAACCATGATGTCCTTCTATTCTACTGTTACAGTATTCCTAACATGAGGGATTCTCCACCAAGGCTGGCCCAATATCTGGCCAGTATGCCAAAGCCTTTTGCTGCCTAAGGTATGCCGTACTTTGCATGTATGCTTCTCGCATATGTAGGGCATAAAAGCGATGTCCGGACATACCATCCTCAAAACTTCTCTGCTGCCAATCCAAACACCATTTTCAATTGTTGGCCTGTTCACCTGAGTTGTTTGCTGGTATATCAAGCCATTCAGATAAGTGCCCCATTGGAGTTTTTTTTCTTATGCACTGCTCCTTTTTGTTGTGGGGTTTTTACATCTCATCCAAAAAAGGCAAATGACAGTGTGGAAGACAAATACAACATAAAGATAATCATGAGCTGTGCTTGTTTTGCTTAGGGCCTACTCACGATCACAAAACTTGCAGTATATGTCAGGCTTTTGTGTGTAAGACTTTACAAAGTCATCTTTCCCCTCTTGCTATTTACTTGGAAAATCAGCTTCTCAAATTTTTAGCAAAAGGCACTATGGAGGGAACTTCTAGGCCTGATGTTGAGTTTTCACTGAATAGGAAAGGCCAAAAAAACAAGGTTGGACTCTTCCACTGCACCTCCTATATCGGACGATTCTCTCAAGGCTGATAAAAGCCTGGAGGTTTGGCAGGTTCTGGGGTCAGATTATTCAGTTGGAGCCATTTCAGATGCCACCATGGCTCTGAACACAGGCACATCCTCAGAGGCATTGCAGATGTCCATTTTGAATGGTCAGGGGAACCAAGGCTTATTATTACAGAAGGGCCTAGGGGAGTTCTCAAATTCTGGTGAGGGAGGAGATTCTGGCGACTATTATTGAGTCTAGGATGACGTTGGGTCCTTCCAGTTTTCATAAGGCGGACATCTGTGTAAAAAACAAGCAAAAAATAAAGCTTGTTTCTTCACCCAGGGACCCTCAAAGCGAGTGGCAGCATTTTACCCAGGGCTTATTTATTGCCCTTATGGCTTTGAAGCCTCCTTTGGGGGTCTCTGTCACTGCCCCTCCTTGGACATCTTCCACTCAAATGAGAGTTAGCAACCAGGATTCATCTGATGAGGAGGTTTCTTGCGATGAGGAATCCTTGACCTATTCCACTCAGACTCCTTCCCCTCTAGAGTATGCATTTCTTGAATAGGAATCTACTAATCCAAAATCTTCTACTGAGGAGATTACATTTCGTGAACCAATTGTTAAGCTGAGGAATTATTTCAAGTGAGAGTGCTCCTAAGTTTCTGATGTGCAAAAGAGATATTATGTGCTCATACAAAAGGAGCCTCCTTTACTATCTGCTGTTCCTCCAGTTTTTGAACCCCTCCTTAAACCGTTTAACGTAAGCTTAACCCTAGGCTATGTTCCTGAATCCTGGCGCAGTGCTGTGGTGATATGCCTTCACAAAGATGGCCCTACTGTGGACCCTGGAAATTACTGACCAATTAGCCTTACAAGTCTGATATGTAAAGCTATGGTACATATTGTAATTGATCTCATTAATGATGATATCAAGAATCTCATTAGGCTTGATCCTCAGAAATTTATATTTTGGACCCCCTCCTGTTCAGCATCTACTTTTCTGATCTCACAACATATAACCATGACTTCTGCTTAACCATATTTGCAGATAACTGCACACTGGGTACAATTGTCAAACCCCCCTCAAATATCTGTTCCCTTCTCTTACAGATTCTTGTATATGCTCAACCACTACAGCTTTTAGTAATTAGAAATCTTTATTATATAATAAGTGGAACTCTTTATTATGTACTTCATTAAAACCCATGATAACAACACTTTTCAGGCTTACAACTTCTTATATCTCTAATGTGCCCCTTCAGCTATTTGTATGCATAAATCATGCAGCCAGTATTGCAAGTATATTTCTCTGTATGTACAATCCTTATTTATTTATTTCACATTAGTTGACCGGGAATAGTCTGACTGAGCTACGAAATAGCCCTTTTTCAGTGGAGGCTTGGGAGAAAAGCTCCAGAAACATAAAATAGCAATAAAAGCAATTACAGAGGCAATTACAGTTTTGCTGATATATGCAACATTATACGAGTTATAATTATTTAAAAGCAAAACATCAGCACTGCAGGTAATGTGAGACAAATGGACAAATAGACATATTCGTGCAGTCTTGTAACATATTCATACAGCCATGTAGTGTTAGTTCCATTTAAATATTAGTTAGTTTTAGAACGTGAAGAAGAGGGGAGGTATGTAGAAGTTAGGCTAAGGAATAGGAAAAGGAAGTTAGTCAGAGACTGATATGGAAGGACAGAGGAGGAAGAAAGTGGACAAGTAGTGAGAAAGTTTATATATGGGGAGATAGATTATGGGGGTTGAGTACAGTGGCAAGACCAGAAAACTTTTAGGTGCTCCTTTGCAGCCGATTTAAATTGTTTGGGTTGAGTTATTAGTCTAATTTAAAGTGGAAGGTTGTTCCAGGCAATGGTAGGATGATAGCTATAAAGGTTGCTTCCCATTTTAGTGCTAGGTTTGTGGATAACTAGTAAGTCTTGGTTAGAGCTGTAGAGTGATCTAGTGTGATTATAGTGTGATATACAGGAGGATAGGGTAGGACAATAGAAAGGTTGATATAGAATAGAATGTATAATCTGAAACTGAGAGAAAAGAAGCAGGTTGGATAGGTCCATCCAGTTTAAGTGTTTAAGTGAGACACAGTGATGAGTTTTATAAGTATGCTGTGCAGCAAATCTGGCTATCTTGTTATATGTCGAGTTAAGTTTAACAAGAAGTGTAGCATTAAGGTTTGTAAGGATTTGTGATCCATAAAGAAGACTAGGTAGGTTATTTTGTTAATATAATTAAATTCAGCTTCTATATGTGCAGAGGAGTAAAATGTGTAGCAGGTAATTGTAGAGCCTATTTCTTATAATGATGGTGTATCAGAAAATCACCAGTAGTTTTGATATGTTTGTAAGAAGTACATATAGTTCTAGGAAATATTTTCTTGAATAAAAAAGTTTTAACATAATAATCTGAGAAATAATTCATTCAGCAACAAAATATGTGCATCTAATATGATGTGTATACTTTTGTAATCAAAATCTCCTTTACTGTTACCGTATGATTTATTCTCTATTAAAATCAGAAATTGTCAAGTATGTCTCTTTAGCAAAGATCCCATAACCACACTGGGTGAAAAGATAAAAAATGTAGTTACCTAATTCCTGAAAACCTAAGCTACAGGTACAACTTGCTCTAAGAAACTCACTAAAGGGCAAGGCAGAATGTATATGGGAGGGATGGCAGCTGAATGCAGGGAGAGGTTGGGCTTACTGAACAATCTAGTGAATATGACTAGACCTATGACTAGGGAGGCCCATTAATATAATATGATATAATACATAATGTAGTTAACAACTCCCAAATCAATTTGTTGACTAAAATTGAGACCAAATCAGTAATTATAAAAGTTGTATAGGAAATCCTAAATGCCATTGCTATTTCCTTTGCAAATAAATATTAATTCATTTATACATCAAAAATAGCATAATACCTGTTTTTTAAAACTATAATGAGCAGATAATTACTCCATTTCTAAAACCACCATAAATAAATTAGCAAAAAATGAACTGGATATAAATACTAATGTTATTAGGATACTAACACACTTGTTCATATTGCGTTCTGTGCATAACATAAAAGCCCACTGTTTAAAACAAAAGTCTCAGAAGTGCCGTGTAAAATTACAGACATACTATAAATACATGTCCTAGTCTATAAGCAGGTAAAATTGGAAAATTCATTTTTTAACATAGCCTGACTAGTGTCACAATAGAATAATTAAAACATATATTTTAATTTCTGTAGTATTTATGCTGCGGTAGGTATCATTTATATCTTCCCTGGTTAACACAAAAAGCCCCTGAAGTAATGTTTACATTAAAATTTAACACACTGAAATTATTTTATATAAATAATGAATATAGCCAGAGGAGTTTAATTTAATTACAGCTCTTTTCCCCTTACTGGGTCTGTCCTAATTGATTGTGATTTTATTGGTGAGGTCTTTCCACTTTTATCCTATTTATTGTCTTACTTTCTTCATTTGGTCTTTTTGCTATACAGAAGGCAGTAAGCTACAGCACTTCAGGAGAATTTGTTTTATTATGCTGTCAATAAAGTTGTTTTTAACTGATGCCTTGTCATTTTTTTTTCTGTTGGTCAATATATATTTTTACCTTGCTGTATGAAGTGGATCACAGCTCATTCAATGGTAATGATGTTGAACTGTAGTGGAACACAGCTAAGTTACTCTCAGAGATAACTTAACTATTCCCTGCATTCTTTAGTATGGAACTGCAGTAAATATCATTTACTGCCACTGTTAACAACACTATCCTCTGCTGTATAGAAATGGCAAAAAAGAGGTCATTCACTGCAAAGGTTATCTACTGTGTACTGTCCCCTCCTCTGAAAGAAGGGTATAAACCTCATTTGTTTGCATTGATAACTACAATACCCCTGAAGCCTGCTGCATGGAAAAGAAAACATAGTCATTATAAGCAATAATGTCACATTGTTAATGTACTAAACCCAACTCTGTCAAGCTTAGACAACTGAACAGTTAAACAGTCATACTGACAATTTATCATAACTTTTTTTTTCCCAGTTCTAGAG
The DNA here is from genome assembly GCF_019279795.1 of Protopterus annectens. Taxonomy (NCBI): domain Eukaryota; kingdom Metazoa; phylum Chordata; order Ceratodontiformes; family Protopteridae; genus Protopterus; species Protopterus annectens. The sequence continues at coordinate 292,671,323 of NC_056731.1, read as the reverse complement.
TCTCCCAAAATCAGTTATGTTACAGTGGGGTATGGGCAGGGGGAAATCTCCACGGAATAAAAAGATGGCATGGAATCTCCATTAAGAAAAATTGAAATATCAACAAAATTCCATTCGGTCAGCTGCAGACTGATGCCATGGTCCTAAGAAACAAAATCCTGACTATAGCTCAGCCATCCTGGAAGTGACTAACAAGTATAGGCAACAAAGTAGTCAGCCAAGATGGCCTGTAAGTGAATGACCAGAGCTAACTCACCTAACATGGAAGAGAAGGAAGGACTTGGTGCAGGAGCTTCATTTATTGATGGACAGTTTCTGGTCTGCAGGCAGACAGACTGCAGGTAGCACTGGCATGCAGGCAGACATAATGTGGGCAATACTGGCCTGTGGGCAGACAGAATGCATGTAACACTGGCCTGCAGATGGCACTGGCATGCAGGCAGACTAAATGTAGGCAGCACTGGCCTGCAAGCAAATTGATTGCAACTGGTACTGGCCTGTATATAAACTGAATACATACAGGCTGAGTGAGACAGGCGTTGGCCTGCAGACAGACTGAATGAGGCAGACACTAGCCTGCATACAGACTGAGACAAGCACTGGCCTGCATACAGAATGAAAGTGGCACTCACTGGCCTGCGTACAGACTGAGTGAGACAAGCACTAGCCTGCATACGACTGAATGAGACAGGCACTGGCCTGCATACAGACTGAGTGAGACAGGTGAGTGAGACAGGCACTGGCCTGTGTACAAATGAGTGAGTCAGGCATTAGTCTGCATAGAGAATGAACATGACACACACACTGGCCTTCATATAGAATGAAAGTAAAAGTGACAGGCATGCATATAGGGTATAGACTAAATGTGACAAGAGCTGGCTTACATATTGGTTCATAGGTAAGTACGAAGCTAGCTGCCATTGCAGGCCATTCCAAGCCTAGTCAGTTACCCTTTTTGTGTGCATATTAACCTATCCCATTTAGTTAGAGATTGGTCTTACCCATCCCATGGTCAATAAGTATATATTACCACTAATGAGACTAAATGGGATCCTACCATAGATAATCTGAGGGGACCCTTCCATGGGGTAAAGAATTTGTGAGCTGCCTCAGTCCATCAGTAGAACAGGGGGTAATGCTGGGGTAAATTTTCTGTTTCCCATCCATAAATCCAAGTTACTCTTGAATATGGACAAAGATGAACTTGTTTTATGTGGATGGGATGTCTGTTCCAGAGCAGCAGTATCATCTGCAGGATATACCCTTCCCACCAAACTGTTCTGCTGATGGTGTAGAAGAGGCTTAGATGCACCATTAACAGAAGAGGTTTAGATACCTATACCAAGTATTTCTGACGCCATTTTACTTGCTGATGTGCAGTAAATCCATCAGTATTACGTTAGATGACACCTTGTATGCTAGATATAGGTCACCTGTTAGGAATCTGTAGGATACTAAGTATAGTTACAGGAGTGTGAGTCATTGCATGTAAGACTTGTAATTTAGGCCTTGTATCCTTTTAGTAAGTATCTATGTGGGTGTTCCAGTTGTTGAATAAGTCTGGACAGATACATGCTAGGTGGTACATTATACTCAATGATTGGCCTAATGAGGACTAAGCAAAGGGAAGCAATGACTTCCCTAGATCTGGACACAATCCCTTTGTTTATAAGTTGGCAATACAAAAGGACTTTCTTACAATAATGGACACATGTTAGCTGAAAGTTAGGTCATTGTCCACATAAGTTTCCAAATCCTGAACAGCTGGGTCAGCTCATAGGGGTGTATTGTCAATGTGGCAGTTCCCTGGGGTAGATGAGTTCCCAAAGCATACAATAATATTTTTTTTTGGCATTTCATTTCAGTTTATGATTTTGGCACCAGTTATTTATTTGGGCCAAACCTTCCTGCAGGATGGCTAAGTCATTTGAGGATTCAGTGATTGCTCCTAGCTTGCAGTCATCTACAAACTTAGTTATCCAGAGACCTTTGATACTAGCTTTTACTTCAGAAAGTAAATACTAAACATGAAAGGTGCCTATAGAGAACCCTGTGGACTCCACTGGTGACTGTCTTCTTTGTGGAGGTAACTTGCTCTATTCTGATTTCCTGCATCCTATCTGTGGTCTAATTAGGAATCCAGCAAGTGACATAGACTGAATGTGAAGCAAACTGGCCTGCTTGTACACTGAATATGACAACGACTGGCTTCTGCATGTATTGACTGTGACAAGAACCAGCTTGTGCACAGATAACTGTGACAGGAACTGGCTTGTGTATGGACTGAATGTGACAGGAACTGGCTTGTGCATAGACTAAATGTGACAGGATTTGGCCTTCCAAACCATATATATATGAACTGTAGCCAAGCTGGGTATGTGGAATCACACACACACCTGACATGGTACTGAGTGCACAGAGACTGGCTGAGAAGTTCATATGCAACATTCCAATATAAAGAAGTACTTTTATAGGGTTGGCAAGGGGTTGCCCTTTTCTGAGAGGCAGTGTGACATCATTATATGTATACATAAGTTACAATAGAATTTGTTCAATGCAAGTGCATTTGGCCTCTGTAAAAAACATTTCTTTAGACTTTAATGCTGCATATTTTGATGAATTGATAAGTAAATATTTCAATGAACTGTGATTCAAAAGTCTGTTCTTCATTACTTCTTGAAGAACCCCCGAGGTAGTGGGAGACCTTGTTACAACACCGTCGTGTCTATCTGCTATAAGGGCCATGGCATGAGTGAGCAGCGTTGTCCCGGAGATAATACAGGTATAAGCAATAACATTGAAAAAGAGACTCTAACACAGAATTGATGAGAGTGATTTTTAGTATCACAGTTCAGCCTACAGCTTCCTATTCAGATTCAAAACAGGATGAACGAAGCTACCCACATCAGAGGAATAAGCATAAAAGGAACAATCGTGCAAAATGGGTCCAGTTACCAGAAATCAAACTGTTGTTAACAGGCAAAACTGGGAAGAACTGTTGTTAACGTATCTACACATTCATTCACTGAGATAAAACTTTCTATTTTTGATAAAGGTTTAAAATTTGTCCCTCTATGGAAGGTGACTTAAATGAATCATTAACTGAGCCTAGACTATTTGTAAGCAACTTGGATTTAAAGTTATTATATGGGACTGAATCTTCTGTACTAATTAAAGACAGCCCATCAAGACCTAATACTTTTTTACCTATCAGCACACCAGTAGTTAATGCATTTTATAAAGGATGTGAACAGCAGATTTACGATTTATATTTTAAATGCCATAGTAAAAATTATTATAATTTAAACTTGCATATTCAAACAAATTACTGGAGCCACCACGATGGTAAAGAATCTTTAATTGTGAAACAGAACGAGCGCTTTCACGCACCTAAAAAGTGCGCTTCATCAGGTTACAACAATTCATAAAAAAACTTCTGTTTTTATACTTATATCCACGCCCCAGTTAACAAGCCTTTGTGGCGGGAAAAACAGTTCTAATTAATCAATTTAAAAAAATCAATTAAATATACCTTAGGCAACCTTGAAGCCAAGGCCTGAGGTGCATATATTATTAACATATCTTACAATATAAATTCTGCCAAAGAATATAGGTGATCATATATTAACTCAATAAAAACTACCTTGTTATAAAATATTTGGAATCAGAACCTAAGTTCTATTATAACATAATCACTGACAATATTTCTTATTATTAAAACATTCTATGGAAAAAGCAGAAGGGGGAGAAGGAAGGGGGAAGGGGAGGGGGGAGGGGGGGAGGGAGGAGGGAAAGGGGGGACAGAAGGGAAAACAGGAGAAATAATGGCATTCATGAACAAAAAAGAATAAATGACAAACAAGGTATAAGAATAGCAAACTCATATTTAAATATAGTCTATCTATATTATAATCACTATTATTCGGTAAAACCATCAATATATAAAAGGATGTATTTATCCAAATCAATAATATAACATATTTAATAACACACTAAAAACAAGAAACAAAAGAATGCTCTTTCCAAATAATAAAAGCGACCCATCAGGGAGCAGCTATTTTGTTCAGTAATGTTATAAAAATGTAAAATTAAATAGCTTTATCTAAACCATGATGTATTTTAAATAGGGAAATAAAAGGTCACAAAAGAGCTGGTCTAATATTGAGTGAGGTATTGAGGCCAGGTTCTAAATGTGCCCTAAGTGTTAAAATCCATCTCAACTCATATAGTTCTAGTGTACCTAATGTATCACCTTCCCTTTTGTTAGGGTATAGAATCTGAAGGACTCTAAATCTAAAACCATGGGCTGGAAACATCTGACAATGTCGGGCCAGTACATTATTTTCATTCATTTTCCGTATATCGTATATGTGATTGTACACCCTATCTTTAAATCTACGTGTTGTCAAGCCCACGTAAAATACATCACAACAATCACATGTTGCTAAATAAATTACATTGGTGGTGTTGCATGTGGCATAAAAATTGGGGGTAAAATTCACACCTAGTTCCCTATTTATATACTTCTGTTCTTTTGTAATATATTTGCAGATGCAGCATTTATTGCAAGGAAATGTTCCTTGTCTAAAGTTGGTTCTTAGATCTTTAGGTACATAAGAAACTCTTTCTTTACATAAAATCCTTTTTAGGTTGAAACAATTACTATATCTGAACCTGGGATAGTTACCTACTATGTTCATCATTTCTTTATTCATATTTAGCAGTTTCCAATTCTTAACTAAGATATCTTTAATATGTTTGACATCATTGGAATATTTGATGTCATAATGTATTATACTTTTCTGGAATCTGGAATAATGTCCATTTGAGGGCCTATTCATAAATCCTCTTTTAGAGGCATTCAGACTGTCATTTCCATGGTTCATGATTAATTGAGTCGGATAACCTCTTTTTATAAAGCATTGTCTCTGGAAGTCTAAGAGGCGTTCTTTCTCACTATCGGTATTACAGAGTCTAGTAACCCTCTCCATCTGATTTTTAACTACATTTGGAAAAATGTGCCTAGGATGCATACTTTCATAATGTAATATTCCATTTTTCCAACAGGGTTTCCTGTATAATGATGTAAAGAACTCATTCTTATCATTTTTAACTATGGTGATATCAAGGTAGTTAATACTAACCAGGGAAGCCTCATATGTAAAACTCAAAAAGGAGGTAGTGTTTCCCATGTAATTTACAAAATCATACAAGGAGTCGATGGTACCATTCCAAAAGAGTATGATATCATCCACAAATCTCCTATAGTAGATGGCATTATTGATGAAATTCTCTTCATTGAAAACATGTGTCCTCTCCCATTCATACACTGCTAAATTCGCATAGGCATTTGCACAGGGGGTGCCCATGGCAACCCCCCATGCCTGCCTATATATACTATCCCGATATATAAAGATATTGTTGTTTAATATTAAATCGAGCAAAGTACAAATAACAAACTGCTCATCATTACTAATGCTACCACATTCATTAAGATGTTTCCTGACAGCCTCTATACCGAATTCATTCGGTATACTCGTAAACAGACTCTTAATATCTAAAGTGACCATAAGAGTATCAGATGTTACCCTGTCAAGTAATGATTCCTCTTTTAAGTCATCTAGCAGTTTGTATGTATTTTTCAGAATAGTAGGTATCATCTCTACTAGAGGACCAATCTTTGATTGCACATATTTTGATGCATTCTCCGTTACCCATAGTTTGCCAGATACTATCGGCCGCAAGGGTGGTGGATGAATTCCTTTATGTATCTTCGGCAACCCCTTTATTATAGGTATCAAGGGTGCCTCAATATCAAGAAACTCATATAGGGACTTATTAATACATCTAGACATTAAGAGGTCGTATAACATGTCATGAACATTACTAATAATTGAAACAACTTCTGATTTACATATTAAAGAATAAGCAACATCATCATTAAGCATGTCATTCATCATGTCATTATAAAAAATAGAGTCCATTATTACAACACCCCCCCCTTTATCGGCAGGTCTGAATGTCAAACTGTTGTCTTTACAAAGGGTATCTAGACTTTGTTTCTGGGCTGCATTCAAATTCACGAACAACTTTTTATGCCGCTTTTCACCAAAATATAAATAAAAATCATGTTCACAGGCTCTCTGAAAACAGTCCACAAAGCTCGGTAAGGATGGTACATAAGAGCTCTTCCTTTTTAACTCAGCAGCATTATAATCATGCGCTGCAGTGGCTGAGTCTTTAAAAAGTAGTTTCAAGGCTACTTTTCTCGTAAATTTACGAAGTGAAATCAAGGTGTCTGATAACTCACTCCCTCGAGAGGGAATGAAGGAGAGTCCCTTATTAAGTACAGAACAGTCAATATCAGTCAGGAGTCTGGAAGACATGTTAATGAACAAAGTGTTTAGAATTTCTTCTTTCTGTTCCCCCAATTCTCGTCGGACATCTTGCGCTTCCCTCTCCCCCTGCTTGTTGAGCGTGTTTGCGCTCGATGTTTGTACGGAAGCGGGGAGTTTAAAGCATGGGTCGCTTTATACACATTATTTGTCTGAGATGTTATTTCTTTAGATCTAGCTCCTCCAGTTGTCAAATTTAAATTCAAACCCTGTTGATTACAGGGTAGGGAAGAGATGGTTGGTATAATATCCCCATCAAACTGTGATAGGGTCGAGGCAACACTATTGGATGTTTCATGATTTGGCTCAGTTCTACTAGTCGTGCTGTTCGTGCCATGAGATGCTGCACTGTTTTGATTATTTATTTCACCTGAAGCTACCGCTTCATTAAACCTCGGCCATAAGAAGATATGGCCTAATTCAAAGTCATTACAGTCACGTTTTAACTTTCTAAGTTTGGTTTGCTCCAGCTTATTGCTATAAAAAGCTAGTTGTCTCAACATATTGTTTGTTCTAGTCACGCAAAAGTCACTTTTATATTGAGTAATAAGTACTTTGTGCTCACCTTCAACCTTAGTTATGAGGTTCTCCTCTATGGGCAAGAAATATTCAATAAGCAGCTTTAAATAGTTGTAGCCAAGATCCAAGTTCAGCTGTTGCCATTTTCGTAGGAGTTCAGGATGCGCTTCCCCGTAACTCGGCATGCAGATGACATAGACTGAATGTGAAGCAAACTGGCCTGCTTGTACACTGAATATGACAACGACTGGCTTCTGCATGTATTGACTGTGACAAGAACCAGCTTGTGCACAGATAACTGTGACAGGAACTGGCTTGTGTATGGACTGAATGTGACAGGAACTGGCTTGTGCATAGACTAAATGTGACAGGATTTGGCCTTCCAAACCATATATATATGAACTGTAGCCAAGCTGGGTATGTGGAATCACACACACACCTGACATGGTACTGAGTGCACAGAGACTGGCTGAGAAGTTCATATGCAACATTCCAATATAAAGAAGTACTTTTATAGGGTTGGCAAGGGGTTGCCCTTTTCTGAGAGGCAGTGTGACATCATTATATGTATACATAAGTTACAATAGAATTTGTTCAATGCAAGTGCATTTGGCCTCTGTAAAAAACATTTCTTTAGACTTTAATGCTGCATATTTTGATGAACTGATAAGTAAATATTTCAATGAACTGTGATTCAAAAGTCTGTTCTTCATTACTTCTTGAAGAACCCCCGAGGTAGTGGGAGACCTTGTTACAACACCGTCGTGTCTATCTGCTATAAGGGCCATGGCATGAGTGAGCAGCGTTGTCCCGGAGATAATACAGGTATAAGCAATAACATTGAAAAAGAGACTCTAACACAGAATTGATGAGAGTGATTTTTAGTATCACAGTTCAGCCTACAGCTTCCTATTCAGATTCAAAACAGGATGAACGAAGCTACCCACATCAGAGGAATAAGCCGCAAAAGGAACAATCGTGCAAAATGGGTCCAGTTACCAGAAATCAAACTGTTGTTAACAGGCAAAACTGGGAAGAACTGTTGTTAACGTATCTACACATTCATTCACTGAGATAAAACTTTCTATTTTTGATAAAGGTTTAAAATTTGTCCCTCTATGGAAGGTGACTTAAATGAATCATTAACTGAGCCTAGACTATTTGTAAGCAACTTGGATTTAAAGTTATTATATGGGACTGAATCTTCTGTACTAATTAAAGACAGCCCATCAAGACCTAATACTTTTTTACCTATCAGCACACCAGTAGTTAATGCATTTTATAAAGGATGTGAACAGCAGATTTACGATTTATATTTTAAATGCCATAGTAAAAATTATTATAATTTAAACTTGCATGAAAGGAAAGCATTATATAATCTATGTGATTTACAGGATATAGTTATTAAGCCTGTAGCTAAAGGGGGGTTGACAGTGATTATGGATCGTGGCAATTATCTTAACGTTATGTATGATATAGTATCTGATGTAGAGACCTTTCAGGTAGTTTATAGGATGTATGGAGAGAATATCATTTATAAAATCAAAACACTTTTATATAACTTAATGATCGAAAATGTGATCACAACTGAAATGTATAACTATATGTATATATCCAGTCCTGTTATTCCAGTAATATATGGTCTTCCAAAGTTGCATAAAAGAAAAACAATCCACCTATGTGACCTATTGTCTCTGGTAATAACTGGGCAAAAGTAGCCATGTCAAAATATCTTGAGACACAATTAAAATCGTTTTTAAATATTTGTAGAACTTATATTAAAGATGCTAAAGATTTTTTTAACTTTATTATACTCTTGATCTAGTAATCATAATTCTGATAATATTATCTTGGTTACATTATATATTAATCTTTATTTACTGTGATACCAAATGAATATGGTGTTTTAGCTATCAGAGAATGTTTACGTATACATAGCAATTTCTCAGGAAGGAAAATAGAAACTATTTCTCTTTTACTAGAAGGTGTTCTAAATGATAATGGATTAATTTTCAATAATAAATTTTTCAATTAGAAGTTAGGTGTAGCCATAGGTACTACCGTAGCAAACACATATGCAATTTAGCACTTTCAAGTTGGGAAGAAGACAATATATATAATCCTGATTCTTTATATACTAAATACATAGCTTTTTATAAACACTTTGTAGATGACATTTTTCTTATATGGACAGGTGGAGAGATAATTCTGCATTAATTTGTTGATAACCTACAGAAGTCTACTACATTTCTATCCTTTGATACATATATATATATATATATATATATATATATATATATATATATATGTGTGTATATGGCTCCCTATCACATTGTCGAATGTTCAAATCTCTGAAGACTATATCACCGAAGATTCGAATCGCCGACAATTGTGTATTGGGATGTTCGTACAGTGCAGAACCCAGGATTTGCCATTTTCTTCACTGTAATGTGATTGAGGAGTTGCTATATTTAAGTTGTAGGGAGTGTGGGGGGTGTAGGGGGGGCTTGCCTCCCTGCAAAAATGTACAGATACGCTGTTCTGTGTTTTTATCACTTTTTCGGCAATTTAAATCTTCAGCGATATGGTCTTAGCCATATTGTTTTAGGAGATTTGAACTGTCGGTGAAGTGATAGTGATCTAGATATATATATATATATATATATATATATATATATATATATATATATATATATATATGTATATGCACAAAACCAACTGCCCACATCATACCCACCACTACCCACCACTATCACCCCTTAAAAAAAAATCTCCTGCTTAGAACTTCCACAACTTCTATCCTATAGCCAATTAACCATAGCACACAAAGTAATGTATCAACCTGAAAAAAAACCTTCCTGTTTAAATATTCTCCAGCTCCATACCACAACTCAAAGCCTTCATTCAACAAATAAATCTCTACTACAAGTGTCCAAATCCACTAATACGGCAGGGGACTCCATATTTTCTCATTATTTATTTATTTATTTATTTATTTAACATTTAACATTTATTTTACCAGGATAAATCCGACTGGATAGCAGATGCCCATTTTCAGCAGAGTTCTAGGGAGAAAAGCTCCAAGAAGTTACAGTGTGAATACATAGGTTTTTACAGAGTTACAGCTGATCGCAAATAAGGAGTTGGCTAACATATGATAGAAATCTAACATATAAGACAGGAAACAGTTAAATACATAACAATCTTATAGTACAGTCAGGAGATCACATACCTTCCAGTACTAATATGGTAGGTATACGTAAGATACTAAGGAATAAGTACATATTCACAATATTTACAAAAATTGTACAAATGCACATGTTTGACAATGTAGAGTGAGCATCAGAAATAGGTACATATTTATAATATTTACAGAGTATTCAATGCACATAGGTGACAGTTTAAAGTGAGCATAAGAGGCTTTTGGGGTAAGTTGCCTACAGGGGATGAGGATTCAGGTGGGGTCTTTGCAGCTGCAAAGAGAGTTAGCATAAAGGTATGATTCAAGGAGGTCTTTAAATATGATTGTGTGATTTTGTAGCCTGAGGTTGGGAGGGAGGGTGTTCCATGTTTTTGCAACATCGTAGGAGAATAGGGCTTCCCCAGAGCTGTTCTTACATGGATTGACTTTGATCAGGGATTTGTTACTAGATCATAGTGTCCTGTTGGAGTTGTGTAAATTTAACATGCCTGCTAGGTCAGGGGTTCTGTCAGGCTGGTAAAAAAATTTGATGAGCTATGATGAGTTGCTGGTAGTGTAATAAATTTGGAAATTCTAACCAGTGTAGTTTAAGTAAGGATTGGCAGTGATGGGAGTGTGATCTAGCACTGGCTGCAAACCAAGCTATTTTATTGTAGCTTATGGAAAGTTTGGTCAGGTTGGTTTTATTAATGTTGGTTAGAACTGGAGAGGCATAAAGTAATGATGATAGGAGATGATTTCTGGATATGGTAGTTCTAGACTCAAGGGTTAGGAACTGTTTGCTACGATAGAGACATCCTAGCTTATTGTGTACTTTAGAGATAGTTTGGAATATGTGTTTGTTGTATTTAAGTTGTTGATCAATTGTCATGCCTAGGAGTTTGACCTCAGTTACTGGGGTGATGAGGGTTTTATTGGCTGAGAGAGTGGTGAAGGTGGGGTCATTGTGCTTGGTTAGACAGAATAGCATTAACTGTGTTTTTTGGGGGTTTAGTATCAGTTAGTTATTGTTTAGCCAGTTTTTTTATTTCAGTAAAGGATTCTTGGGCTTTACTTTGTAGAAGATGGATGTTGGATGCTGAGTAGATTAGGTTCTGTCATCTGTATACTGAACAATATCGGCTTTAGTGATTGCTAAGTGGAACTTGTTTGTAAATATGCTAAAGAGAAGGAGACCTAGGATTAAACCTTGGGGATGCCACATGTGATGGGGAGTGGGGGGTAGGGAGTTGACCCCATTTGACAGATTGTGAGCAGTTGCTTAGGTAACTATTAAACCAGTGCAGAGTGGGATTGTCAAGGTTGAGTTCGGAGAGTCAGGTAAGGAGTTTATTGTGGGAAACTGTGTCAAATGCCTTGGATACATCTAGGAAGGTGGTGGACACCAGTTTCCCTTGGTTCTTGTGTGAGTTAATGATATTGGAGAAGTTACTTAGAGCAGTGGTGATGCTATGTTATGGTCTGTAACCATGTTGTGTTTTAGATAGTAAGTTGCTGGTTAGTAGGTGGGTAAAGGAGTTGGTAGTGGATAAACTTTTCGAGAATCTTAGATAGGGGTGATAGGATTGCAATGGGACGGTAGTTAGAGAGGTCAGTTGAGGGGCCACCCTTGTGGAGAGGGATGATATATGAGGTTTTCCACAAGGAAGGAATGGTGCATTCAGAAATAGGTCTAGTAATGAGTAGGGAGATGGGATAGGCAATGGCCTTGGATGCGATTTGGAGATATTCGGCTGGTAGGTTGTCGGCAGTGAGAGTGGTTAGTCTGAGTTTTGCTAAGAGTTTTTGAATGGTAGATGTTTGTACTGATTTGAGTAAGAAGGGGTGGATTTAGTTTGGCATTTTGGGGTCTGTGGTTGGGTAGTGGATGATATATCATTCATGAGTTTCATTATGGAAGTGGTAAATAGTTATTGAAGTTTGTGGCCATATCAGGGTCTGGACCTTCAATGTTTGGTGGTATTATGTAGCAACAAGGCAGAATTCATTTCCTCACAGCATCAGAACCAACACAAATGCCAACCAATTCAAAAAGATTCTTAAAAATGATCTTAATGACACCTAGCTTTGCTCCTGTACCACTCCAGACTAACTAGTTTTAATAGTATCTGGTTATAACTTTTATTCTTCCCTGACCACCTCATAATCTATGCTGTCTCTCTCATGTCTAGATAATCTCTAACCTCATCTTCTTCTGTCCAATTTCCCCCCTACAAAGCCTTCCTCAGCTTACTGTGAGAAACTACAATGTCTACATTACAATAAGGAATTATACCAGATGGTTGTATAATACAAATGTCAGTTATAATAGCATAGAATGCATTTTCTGGTGTACTGTATGTCTTGTATATTTTTGTATAATTTCTTGTATAAGTTTTGTATAATTTCTATATGTGAAGCTTTTCTCCCCGGGCCTCCACTGAAAATGGGTCTTATCCCAGTTGGACTTTCTAAATAAACAAATGTAAAATAAAATAAATAAATAAAGATATATGTTGGATTTTAAGTGTTACTGTTTATTTGCACTGAAGAAGAACCTGTCAGGCTTGAAAGCTTTATGTGTTAAAAGTTGTGTGACATATATTCAGTAGTAGTCTTAGCTCCTTTTTATTATATTTTTCATTTTGGATTATTTATTAGGAGCTCATTCAGTGAACAAAGGGAAGAATTTAATAAAGCCTACATGGTCTTTTTTACCATGTAGGCATTGTGCCACACTGTTTACACAAAAGTAATCAGGTTTGCAATCCAGTAAGCACTGCTGGGCAGCAAACATGCATGCACCAACATGGAAAGTTCTGTAGCAAGCAAATCACCTCATAAGCAGGTGAATCTCATGCAAATGAGGCAGGAAGAGTGATCCAGCAAGCAGATAGGCAGCCCTGCAGACCTCATGTTAGTGTCCATAGTGTGCATGGAAAAGTACATGGAAAACTTCCATGTATAGGAATGTAGACAGACAAAAGGGGCTGTAAAAATGTAGCTAGATGGGCAGAAATGGCATACCACACACAGATATGAGCAAAGCAAAACTATTCTCTGTGTGTCTCAAAAGTTACAGAAAATTTGTTAAACTAAAAACATTTTTGTTAATAATCTGGGCATGTTTGCATGGTTCACTGCAGTGCACAAACATGCCTTATTAAAAAAAATGTGGAAAAAAACAAAATTAATATCATGAGACAGAAATGTATTACAGGATGGTGATTTAAGTATCGACAATGGTGCACTGGTGCCGTTGCTAACGTGGTAGGGCTTGGAAATGTGCACTTTCCAGGTTGGGAGCATTGATCCTTATGAAATGAGGTGGAGTTACTGACTAGCATAATGGGGTAATCGTGCCAGCATATCCCCTCCATGTAGGCAGAAAACCATGTTGGTGTCCACACAGGAGGTAGCTGAGATCAAGAGAGGTTGTGTCCAATACCTTCTAAGCTGACGGGAGCTTAGCTGTGCCTGTTTGGGCAGTGTGCCACCATGCTGAGCGTTGAAGTCTGGGGAGTGTGTGTACTAACGTCTAAGTTTTGTTTACCTATGGGTCCGTGTTTCTGCAGCGCACCACTTTGCTGAGTGTAAAAGTCTGGGGCGGAGGGTCTGTCCACTATTTGCTAAGCATTGTTTACCTACAGGGAGCACATTTGCACAGCTCGTAACATTGCTGAGAGTATCTAAAAGGCAATGACGCATTAATTAGTTTTGACCCTTGTTTAACTTAAACTAATGCCATTAAATGATGTTAATGATATACTAGGCAGGTGCAATGCATCAAAGGTAGCCAATCACACAGGCAGCACCTACAGTAAAGCACTATGAAGCATGCATACACCTACAATCTGATTTGTCCCCCATACTCTGCACCATTGGAGTACAGACTTGGGAATTTTAACTGAAAGAATGCGAGGGTTTGCTGCAAGTCTGGTATATCTGTATGTGCTAGATGCTGAAGTCAATACTGCTGCTGCTAACAATAGGTCTAGGCAGAGAAGGAGAAGAGTGTTAAGGCCCAGGGTAACCTTCCAGGAGCTACCTGAGGTGAAGATAGTAGAGTGCTACAGAGTGGACAGGGACATACTACAAGAACTCACTGAGCTTTGCCACCCTCAACTCAAACCCAGAGCCAATAGAGGGGAACTCAACCCAGTGGAAACTAAGGTATGTGTAGCCCTTAGGATAATAGCCACAGGTACCTTCCAAAGACCAACTGGAGACATGATGGAGGTCTCACAGGCATCTGTATCCAGGGTACACCACCAGTTCCTGGATGCCATGTTACCACATGCCAGTGAGCACATTCATTTTCCCCTCATCCCTGAGGCGAGGGCCAGCAATATGCAACACTTTTATCATGTGGCACACTACCCTGAGGTACTGGGAGCCATAAATTGCACTCATGTACACATCAAGGCATCACTTTGTGAGGAATGTAGAATCTATGCCAACTACAAGGGGTACCACTCCATCAGCCATAAGGTTGTGTGCAATGACCAGGGCATTATTATGAATTTGTGTACTGGCAGTTATCACGACTTCCATATCTCGCATACATCACAGCTGTACCAGATGTTTGTTGGGGGGACAGCCCACATGGCCATTTACTGGGGGATGCTGGTTACACACTGGAACCGCTGATGATGACACCCATCAGAAATGCACACACACCCATGGAAGAATGCTATAATGAGGCACATGCACAAACTAGGAACATCATAGAGCATAGACAGCACAGTGGTGCAGCGATAGCATTGTCACCTCACAACAAAAGGTTCTCCAGTTTGATTCTTGGCTGGGGTGCCTTCTGTGCAGAGTCTGCATGTCCTCCCTGCATTCATGTGGGTTTCCTCTGGGTGCTCAGGTTTCCTCCCACATTTCAAAGACATGCATCTGGAGCATTTTTCCCTGGGCCTCCGCTGAAAATTGGCTTCATTCCAAGCCAGACTTTCCTGGTAAACAAGTGTTAAATAAAATAAATAAATACAATAAAAATGTGTTTGGGCTGCTAAAATCACAGTTCCAGTGTCTCAGTATATCTGGTGGAGCCCTGCAGTACTCTCCAGCCATATGTGCACATATGTTCACAGTATGTGCCATGCTGCACAATATGATCCCAAGGAAACAGCTGCAGCAGGATCAGCAAAGGGAAGGAATACACAGCCACCCACCAGTGCCAAGGTCACCTCAGCCACACTCACAGGAGGACACTGAGGAGCAGCCCCCTGATGATGTCCCTGGATGCAGATGTGGGCATGCCCAGGATATCCTGGCATTGGCTAAGAGACAACACATATCATATTCACTGACAACCTAGGGCTCTATGGACGACACCTTAGTCCTACTCACATACATATATTAAAACAGCTGATACCAGACAACCCACACAACCTGTACCTATCCATGCATTGGCTGTATGCTGCTTGCATCACACAGAGTCAGCCCTGAACTACAGGTCTGTCATTCATAAGGTAAGTCTCTAGCCTACACACTAATTGTAAGGATTACTATAATTTGGTATCATATGTATAGATCTGCTGCTGCTACGCAAGGAAATATAATGGGCTATTTGGACAGATGTAACATCCACATGGGACTACAAATACCCAGTCCAATAATATGTGGTCCTTAATATTCACTAGGCCTCATGGTTGGAATATTCATGACATCAGGCAAGGGAGATGTTAAACAGTGAGCACACATGATATCTGGATTACTGTCTACCTAAGCTGATCATGTGCTGTTGTTCCCGCACCCCCAACACACCAGTGTACCCATATAACTGCTTTAACAGAATATCAGCTATGGTATATCAAGGGACTAGGCAATCTCATGGCTGTAACTTAGAAATTGCTCACACATTGTATGTCTCTCTTCATGCAGGATAACAGTGTATATATTTATGCTATTGATTGTGTGATGAATGACTCCTCTCTGTCTGGTGACCTGTGTGGCTTAGTGGACTAGGGAAGCTAGCATGGGTGATGTTGTTGATGGTTCTAATCTGAAATTACTCACATCTTTTGCATGTGAGGTAGTACTATGTTGGTGTTTTCACAGACTGTCATACCTCTCAACCTCTTAGTGGCAAGAAATCTGGACAAAACCAGAAAGATTGGGGGGACAAAGGCCCAAACATAGGGACAGATTTTAAATATTGTTCCCTTAAATCTAGAAAGTTGCAGGAATTAAAGGTGTTGCATTATTACATATTTTCTGAAGGATATAAAGCCTGAAACACAAATGTTCATCTGCATTTAGTGTAATGTAGTGACTTCAATATTCAATAATTCACCAGAAGTCCACAAATGTATGAGTTACAGACCAAACATATGAGGCAAAACTCTGGACATTTAGTGAAAATCAGGACAGTTGAGAGGTATGAAGACTGTCAGTCTGTTGGTGGTGTAACATTACCGACCTCAGTCACATATTAAGTACAGCCAGGGTAGCCAGATTTGTAAAGGAAGGGACAGGTAGGGACCAAAAAAAAAGGTCCTTCATGCTAAGTAAAGATCAGAAAAAGAGGTCTTTCATGTAGATCAGCAGAAGTTCCACATAAAACAGAAGTAGCTCCTCTTTGTGATTTTTGATTGGCTTGTATGCCAGTATATGAGCCAATCAAAAAATTGCATAGCAGAGCATCTTCTGTTCAATGCGTAACAGCCCGCTGTTCCATATTGAGTAGAAGTGACTCCACTTTGCGATTTATGATTAGCTCATATACCCAATCAAAAATCACAAAGCGGAGGCTGTTTGAAAGGATTTTAACTGGCAATGTGGGACTCGGTATTGGGCTGCTGATTCTGGGACAGTCCCACTCAAATAGGGACTTCTGGCAACTTTGAGTACAGCACACAGCTGGGGAATGCTGTAGACATTTTGAATGAAGTGCAGTATTGCACAAACAGGGGCAGATGTTAATATCTGTAACACACAAAATCCCGGACTGAAATACAGGTAGGTGTGACCTGGAGTCACATTATAAGTACTGACAGTTCCACTGGGCATGCTCATATACTTAGTTAAAATGAGCACAGTTATGTTGCCCCTTCATCAAAATGACCTTTTATGTATAAATGTCTATACATACAGACATAAACGTATACATATCCGTCTGCCACTATCTCTCTCTTACATGCATAGTATATCGATTGCTATGTAGTGTCAAGTAGATATATACCGATATATATAGCTATATATATATTAATATAGGTTTATAGTTTATAGTTCCTCATCAGGAAATACCTGATACTATATGGTTTATAGTTTAGTACTAAGCTAACTACCCTTGCGAGCCATTTTAAGCCTAACCAAT
The DNA here is from genome assembly GCF_019279795.1 of Protopterus annectens. Classification (NCBI taxonomy): domain Eukaryota; kingdom Metazoa; phylum Chordata; order Ceratodontiformes; family Protopteridae; genus Protopterus; species Protopterus annectens. The sequence continues at coordinate 292,653,901 of NC_056731.1, read as the reverse complement.
TATCCCTTGTGAGACTTGAACCCTGCACCTTGTGTTTGTAAGGCAAACACCTTAGCCATTAAGCCACCCTCCCATATGATACATACACTCCCCCCATATATCTACATAACACATATAAATATCATGCACACATACAAACATACACACACACACACACACACACACACACACACACACACACACACACACACACACACACACACAAAACTACATTTATATATACATCTCTGTTATATACAGAAATATGTATGCGGATAGCTGTATTGTCTGACATACCCTAATAATAGTGAGTAAATGTGCACTATCATACAGCCATACTGTTGCTCAAAGGATTCAAACTAAGGGTGCAACAGTGCATAATCTACTTACCTAGAGACCCCTGTGCCTGCTGGATGTCACCACGTAGACAGACACAGGTGAGCGGGTGGTGTAATGCATAATGTTGTCAATGCACGTATGGACAGGGCACATTGTCCCTGCCCACAGGTTTACCTATGTAACTGCAAGCAGCCACATATGGCCATACTGGTAACTGTACACACATAGCTAGGATAAAAACAGTTATCTCACTACTAGGATACTAGATGCATATAACAGTATAAAGCAATATCACTTTGCAGGCTACAGATGCTGTTCAGCACAAGCCTAGTTTGTGTAATGCACAAGTACTGTGCCTGCAATCACATACACAACTGACTTAACCTGTGGCACATGTAATAATCACCGTGATCAATAGTGTATAATACAAGATAGGTATGGGTTCTAATCTTACGTGTGTGTGTGTGTGTGTGTGTGTGTGTGTGTGTGTGTGTGTGTGTCTTCCCCTGCAAAACAATGGACATGGGCTATCCACCTGCAATGGTTATGCACATTACCGCTGGCTTCCAATCTACCCTCTTCTACAAGCCAACTTGCAATACATGTGTGCCTTGGCATGTCCTGTATGCAGTGATTGGAAGTGGTGCTAGCCTCAATGTAACCATGTTTGAGCATTGTACATCATGTTATTAACCATACGATGTTTGAACTGAAATAGAATAATGCCCATACAGCCCTAACAATCACAGACATCATCATACCCTTAGTTACAGGATCAGCACATATTGCCCCAGTCCAAGAAGGACACAGGCAGATGCCCTGTGTTGAGATGATGATCACTCAGCCAATCAAACATATGGCATGTACTGAGGTGCACTGAGGTGCTCTGTGTGCCATTAGGCAGGGTTCTGTTCCAAGGGTGTGTTTCAGTCTGCTAGACAAATCTCTCTTACAGGCATGTAGTACTAATGTCACATACTAGGTTAATGTCCTAACAGTGAGTCATCCATCTACTATGCTTCCTACATATAGGCAGCATATGCAATCAAGCAGGGTCACACATTGCCCTGTATGCAAGGCACAGATCACCTCTGAGTAGTCTATATTGCCACAGGTGACAATGACACTCATTGCAGATTATCAACATGTGTGCAATTGCCAGTACTGATTGGAAAGGTACATCAACAACTGGCCATTGCACTCAGATATTGGCATGCTGAGGGAAGGGTACGTGGAAGTTATGAGTATGTCACTTACTGGTGACTGCGGCCTCAGCTATGCCATATGATCCCTGCCATACCACTGTAGAGTATGGTGACCTGAAGCATATTAGGTGTAAACCTGTGTGGCCAGGTCTGTGTGCCCAGTTCTTTCACCCCTGAGTATGTACAGCACATGTTGCGACTTATGTGCTACTTACCAGGTACATAGGCCTACTTGATGGTAATGATACTACATATATATTTGCCTGGGGTTTATGGCCATTAGTAAGTCAACAGGCATTTGGTCATCAAAACCCTCTTAAAGGCTGTTGACATAACTAACAGACTCTATGAGTGTTCACAATGTGAAGGCATCAGCCAACATTGTTAGCCACACTCAGTCAGTAGTCGCATGTATTGTGGTTACATGGATTCCAAGCAGTAGAGGATCCATTACTGCACCCTGTTGACCACTGCTGCTTACAGATCATTTATTGGAGGCAGATGTCCCTATGTTGCATATGTGTGCCATCAATGGGCCATTTAGTGACCCCTACAATGACAGTATCGTGGATGCCTAAGTGGGTGCTTTGTAAATGTTGCCTGAGCAGGGAATATAATCAATGGCTTGGCTCAGTCTGGAGGTTGTACATCCTGATGTACCTTCACCCAGGTCCTTGGTGACTGCCTTGGAAATGTCCACCGTGTGTAATACTCATCCTCCCCCTTGTCACACATTCAAACTGTGTACAGTCAACTATGCGTAGATCACATATATGTGTACTGATTAGCTCCATGATGATTGCCCCTATGGACATACAGATAGGTATACTTAGACAAAGAGATCTATATTTATGTTGGTCAGTGGATGCACCATCTCTGTGCAAGGGTGGAACAGTTGCCATTACTCACTCAGCTGGTGTACAGCCAGTGGTGTCAGCATGATACCAAGGGTTTTCCAATGGTGTTAGTAATCCTTGTGATATCACATGTGGGATGCAGCCTGGAATGTCAGTGTGTGCAGTAGATGCTGTGTATGGTTCATTGAGAGACCTGTTACAAACTGCTCTGTAAATATGGGAGTTATGGGACAGGTTGTAGGAATGTCATGTGTCACATGTGGTGGAGACAAGGGTGAGTAATTGATGCAGACAGTGTGGGAGTACAGGTTAGTTAGGAATACAAACCCATCTTATGTGCCATATTGATGTCTGAGGTCAGTGACATTCTGGGCCTGTCCTTTGAGGTTACACATGTAACTGTACTGTGTGTTGTGGTTCTGCTTTGTGTGGGTAGCTAATGTTGTCAATTAACGAATCTACACAACATCACAACAGCACTATGAGCTTCATTTAGCTGAGGAGGTTGTGCCTGCATGTTAGAGGGGGCACTTTCACCCCAACTATCACACAGCAATGTCCACCTGTTATTGCATAGCCTGCTAATGTTAGTTGTCCTCTGCTCAGGTTTGGTGAGCCATGACAAGCGTGTATCCCACCTGTCCTGTACAGCTGAGTTCATGCAGTTGTAATGCTGCTGACATAATGCATGGGTGCAGAGTTCTGCATACCTGCCTATCCCATCTGCAGGGGGATATGCAGTCACGCTATGTCAACCACCTCACAGGAGGTCATACCTGTTTTTCTTGACATATATGTCTGTATTGTCTGCAAGGGGGGTACATGCTGGTTATTCCAATGAATATGATCTGGGGTCAGATCCCACCAGGTAGGACCTCACATCGGGGGCAGCTGCAGCGGTAACCCATATTGGTAAACACATGATGCAATATGTTGGTTCCCTGTGTGGGGATGTCATGGCACTGCTCCAGGGTATTGTAGGTAAGGACCTGGACCATCTTTGAGCAAGTGAGCTGCAACATGACTAAGCAACACAGTGTGTACATATTACACTTCCCTAATGTTTTTGGATGTGCTCTATACCGACACCTTGCGTTACTCTCCTCCTGCAACATGCTAGCAGTAACAGTGATACTTACTTGCACAGAGGACAACTAGTATGCAGTGCAAAGCAATGTTCCCAGATCTCTGAATCCTGTTACCTGAAATGCCATGATGGGGGTTAGCATGGATACAAGCACTACCACTGTTGTACACCTACTGACACTGGACCAAATATCGTTACCTTTCCTGAAGGCCAGATCATGCCTACTGACTATAACCAGCGGAGCCCATTGAGTGTTACACTATGCAATGGATATCAGACATATGCCTGACTCCACCAACCATTGCATAGTGTTACACTATGCAATGGATGTTGGACATATGTCTGACTCCACCAACCATGGCCTGACAAGGTGTACAACAATATTTTGGCCAGCAGACCTTGCCGGAAACTGTGTACATCATGTACAGAGTTTTATATCAGCTTGTGGATAGGCATGTGTCTAACAGTCATACTCAGAGAATATAGTAGTGGGAGACCTATGCTGTAATGATGCCAGTCACCAGTGGAGTTCATTATTGGCATACCCCTTCTACCTATTCCCTCTATGCAGTCACAGCCACTGTAACTGACATCTGATAGACTACAATAGCAGGTGAGCGCATATCAGGAGTTGTCACAAAATCCCACACAGAACCAGGAGTTATCCAAGATGGCCTAAGACACAGTCAGTTGTTGTCTGAGCCACTGACAATGACTAAATACCAATGACTGTATAATACTAGCCTGTGGGGATTCATCCACCTCTGCAAAATATTGTAGTATCTGCACACTGCACACAGTCAAGCCATTATACATAGAGTTATGGACGAGCGTAATGTAGCCTTCGACTGTCACTGGTCAGAAAGATGTGGAAGAATTCACTGTTGTACGACCAATACCAACAGATTTGGGATGTACAACCCAGATTGTCACTGGTATACTGAATGTGGCAGTCATCACACTTATCATTTTGTGCAATGGCACCTTTGCCATGTCACTACACAGGCATATCGTACAACTGTAGCAGCCACACAGGTTCCATGGTGCACCAATACACAATGTAAATAACATGTCCCATGGAGTCTATATCACAACCGTACATGTGTACTCTGTCTCCAAAATGCTTTGGATGGATCTGTACAGCTCCATACAGGGAGGTGTTAGTTCCCACTGTGTACCTCCCACATGTCTATGACAGGATTAACTCATGTCGCACCTGTTCTACACACCAACAACATTAGTGTGGTATGCATAGTACATGCTGGTGAGACAGGTATGTAACACAGACAGTGCACCCTACATGAAACAGACCCCCCCCCATGCATGTAAACCACACATCTACTGTGACACACATCATGTGTAGATTACACATCGGGATGCAGAACGTGACAATCATAACTGTTGTTGGGCAACTGTTGGTACTGGACACAGGATATTTGTAGATGGATCATCTCCATCAGCACAGCTTGTACATGTGTTAGTTCCCAAACCCCTGGTAGCACTTATCAAGGGTAGCAGGCCTCCTCACAGATTAGGGATGTATGACTATGCTGAATGTCATTGTTAGCCTGTTATACACATATAAACCTATGGAGCCATGCACTTATAGTGCTGTACCTTGCTGAAGACATATTTGTGCTGTGCTGACATGCCATCCTGTGCTGTTTTATTTCCACTGTGTAGCCACAGGATATCCCAACAGACTCCAGTAACAGAAACATAAACAGGCCCATGACACACCTGTCATTGTGTAACTATATAGCCAATACATCATACAACATAAGGTACATAAATGCATGTGGCATATTCTTGACAAATGCCAGCATACAGATCTGTTGGTAACCACTACAATTGGCATGGTAAATCCACACTGCATTACACAAGTATATGTTAACTAATATAGTCACCCTGTACATCAGACATATAGCTTCATTTCCCTGCCTTGATGGCAAGGATAACAGGGATGTGGCACATGTATCATCACTTGCACAGGGTGTTGTGTGGGGGTGCAGGATGCTTAGGCTGGCCCAAACTGCATGTGTGTGAGTCAGGAAGGAAGCATGTAAGATGGACCATGGAAAGGTGCCATGTGTGTCTGTAGGTGGCCTGCATTTGACAGTGATGTGTGAGTGTGTGCGTGTACACAGCCAAGCTCAGTGCTAGCCCTACACATGTGTATGTTGGACAGCTTTGGAACAAACATGGTAGAGTTGACAGATCATCATCTCCGGCCCTGATGACGGGAGCGGCTGTGCCAGGAGTTGCACTGGCACCTCCATGCCCAAGGTCAGAAGTGGTGCTAGTACCCGATGGTTTGGCTTTGTAGAGGTGTACTATTGCAGGAGAGTCCCAAGAACACTCCCATGTTTTCCATTAAGTTTTATTCAAGTTTACACTGCATGGCGTGGTGTGCAGCTACCTTGAAATGTGCTTAATGACTGTAACTGGCAATTACTATTTTTTTAAAGCCTCTGTCTTATGTAAGAGTTGTGTAACATGGCATGTTAATGCACTGGTCTGCAGGTGCAATGGTCTTATGTTCAAAACATGGGATGGGTCTTTTTTTGCAAATGTATAAGGAGATGAGGTGCATGGCAAAGACAGAGGTGGCAAAGGCTAAGGATAAGGCATAGGAAGAGTTGTATGAAAGGTTGGACACTTAGGAGGGAGAAAAGGACCTGTACCAATTGGCTTGGCTAGACAGAGGGACCGAGTTAGGAAAGATGTGCAGCAGGTAAAGGTGATAAAGGATAATGAGGGAAACATACTTACAAGTGAGAAAAGTGTGTTAAGCAGATGGAAAGAGTACTTTGAGGGGGTTGATGAATGAAGAGAATGAGAGGGAGAGAAGGTTGGATTATGTGGGGATAGTGAATCATGAAATGCAGTGGATTAGTAAGGAAGAAGTAAGGATAGCTTTGAAGAGGATGAGGAATGGAAAGGCTGTTGGTCCAGATGAAATACCTGTGGAAGCATGGAGGTGTTTAGGTGAAATGGCAGTGGAGTTTTTAACCAGATTGTTTAATGAAATTTTGGAAAGTGAGAGGATGCCTGAGGAATGGAGAAAAAATGTTTTGGTACCGATTTTTAAGAATAAGGGTGATGTGCAGAGCTGTAGTAACTACAAAAGGATTAAATTGATCAGTCACTGCAAAAAGTTATGGGAAAGAGCAGTGGAAGCTAGGTTAGGAAAGGACGTGATGATTAATGATCAGCAGTATGGTTTCATGCTGGGAAAGAGCACTACAGATGCGATGTTTGCTCTGAGAGTGATGATGGAGAAGTAGAGAAGGTCAGAAGGAGTTGCATTGTGTTTTTGTAGACGTAGAGAAAGCATATGACAGAGTGCCTAGAGAGGAGTTGTAGTATTGTATGAAGAAGTCAGGAGTGTCAGAGAAGTACGTAAGAGTGGTACAGGATATGTACGAGAGCAGTGTGACAGCGGTGAGGTCTGCAGTGGGAGAGACGGATGCGTTTAAGGTGGAGGTGAGATTACATCAAGGATCAGCTCTGAGCCCTTTCTTATTTGCAATGGTGATGGACAGGTTGACAGATGACATCAGACAGTCCCTGTGGACTATGATGTTTGCAGATGACATTGTGATCTGTAGTGAGAGTAGGGAACATGTGGAAGAGACCCTGGAGAGATGGAGATATGCTCTAGACAGAACAGGAATGAAGGTAAGCATATATGTGTGTGAATGAGAGGGAGGATAGAGGAATGGTGAGGATGCAAGGAGTAGAGGTGGTGAAGGTGGATGAGTTTAAATACTTGGGATCAGTAGTTCAGAGTAATGGTGAGTGTGGAAGAGAGGTGAAGAAGAGAGTAGAGGCAGGATGGAGTGGGTGGAGAAGAGTGTCAGGAGTGATTTGTGACAGACGAGTACCAGTAAGAGTGAAAGGGAAGGCCTACAAGAGGGTAGTGAGACCAGCTAAGTTATATGGGCTGGAGACAGTGGCATTGACAAAAAGGCAGGAGTTAGAGCTGGATGTGATAGAGTTAAAGATTTTAAGATTTGCACTGGGTGTGACGAGGGTGGACAGGATTAGGAATAAGTATATTAGAGGGTCAGCCCAGGTTGGAAGGTTTGGAGACAAAGCCAGAGAGGCAAGATTATGTTGGTTTGGACATGTGCTGAGGAGGGATGCTGAGTATATTGGGAAAAGGATGCTAAGGATGAAGCTACCAGGTAACCGGAAAAGAGGAAGGCCTAAGATAAGGTTTATGGATGTGGTGAGAGAGGATGTGCAGGTGGTTGGTGTGATAGAGCAAGATGCAGAGGACAGGATGAAATGGAAGCAGATGATCTGCTGTGGCGATCCCTAATGAGAACAGCCAAAAGATGATGATGATGATGATGTAATAAAATTTTAAAGAAATATAAAATTAATCAATATAGCTCTATTTAGCTGAGCTTAGTGAACCTGCACGATGAAGTGTGCCGTGCATCAACACGCTAAAAAAATATAAAGAAAAGAAAAATGAAGAGATAAGAAAGTGGTGAAATGGGGTGCAAGCAGGGGGAAAACATACTGGAAGGCAGGTAGGGATGTGCAGGAAGGGTGTAAAAAAGAACCATAGCTATCCATTTCTTGTATAGCAACAACTGTGCACTTTGACAAAATATGTACACGGATTTGAACTCTCACATGGATTTGAACTCTCATCCACAGAGGGGGGGTGAGGGCAACATAACTGCATTGTCAAGCCAATTGGACTAAATTATGTGTTTCCAGTGGACATGTGGGTGAAAACGAGAGCTATGTATAGGGAGATATTTTTTGTTTGGGACAGGTGTTTTTTTAAGGTGTGAGTGGAATGTTGGGAAAGGGGGATAGGTATGTGTGGGGGAGGTAAGTTGGGTAGGTGAGGATGCAGTTACAGACAGACAAGACAAACAATACAGCAGAGAGTAGCAGTGTGTGGCACATCAGGGAGGTGAACTCCTTGGATAGAGAGGGTGTTGTGAAATCCAAGTGCCCTGTGCCTCCACAAGGCAGCAGAGTAACTTAGATCTCCACCCATGGGACTGTTGGCACTGCTCTTTTACTGCCCTGAGGGTGGCTGTGGTGGAAGTTTGGGCATTGTGGCAAGGCTGCCCCACCAGGTTGCTCAGCATGTCCTCAATCCAGTGCAGGCAGAGGTCAAACCCATGGTAGGCTATCCTGCACACCAAGACTGGCAGCTCAGCCCAGGTGAAAATGCCCCCTCCACCACCACTCCCAGAGGGGAGCCCATCCCCACCCAGTGGGGATGGTATTACCTGACACTGCAGATAGTGCAGGGGCAGCAGAGGGGGCACCACTGGTGTGGGTCCCAGACGTGCTGGGACCTGGTACCACCTGTTGAGGCACGGTAGGGGGGATGAGCCAGAACCGGCCTGCCTTGACGTCCTGTGGTAAATAAGGTATAGCAATAAGTTACATTTAGTAATAACCAAACCATTGTTAGTATTAACAGGTCTATATCAGATTGTCAAATGCTGACAACTTCGAAGCTTCAAACTTCGAACTTGAAAGTTCAAAGTCTAAAAACGAATGTAAAAAAAAAAAAAGCTCTATGCAGGGGGTAAGCACCCCTACACCCCCCCATCCATGCTACTTAAATATACCAACTCTGAGATCGCACTACAGTGCAGTAAATGGAAATTTTCCCTTGCTGCACTCTATGGCTATTTCTGTTATATGTTTCAACATTTTTACACTTCGAACTTTCAAGTCCAAAGTTTAGTGCTTTGAACTTTTCAACATTCAACATTATGATATAGACCCATATTAACAGAATGGAACATCATGTTAATTAATGCAAATACATATTCATGTATATTATGTGTAACACAACAGTAAATAACATAACAGTCAGTATGGTAGCACCATGCCAGTAAGAATTAAAGCATACTGCCAATGAAACTGTTCATTTAACAATATATGTTAATATTGAATCATAATAACACATGACAATAATCCACCACATTTTCCAAAATATAGTTAGTTTAATAAATTATGTTAATATTACATCATAATAATACATAACAATAATAATTAAATGAAGATAAGGGGTTTGAAGAGAAAGAAAAGCATTGCATTAGTGGCATAGCAGATTATATCCCTGAAAACACTGATAATAAATACTCTACAGGTGTGTTGTGTCAATTTTTGTACAATGACTACAGTTCTCCTGTAGCTGATGAAGCATGTGTGTAACTCTCAAGCTGTTAGCATGGGTCAATATAGGCCAAGCAATGACATGTGCAGGTACACAACTACAGACAACAGTTTCACATAATGTGGACTTATATAACTACCAAGATGTTCAGTAAGTGGATTTGGTAATACACTGCATTCCAGGTAGTCTTTCCCTGGTAATCCTGTGACAGACAGATTAGGCAGTTTTAATTACATTACAAGAAATTGTGACACTTGAGAGGCATGTTTGTGTACAGTACATAAACTAGACAGCTGTCGTGGCTTAGTTGGGAAGCATGGGGATAGAACCCAATAGCTGTCACTGCATGGGACATCTGCAAATAATGTAATAATTGACTGCAGCAACTTAATATGCATGCAAGGAATGCACCCATACTGGAAGTAAACAATGCTGGTGAACACTTTCTTGCTATTGATTTTAAAATTCTGTGAAATCTAAACACATTACCTGCTCATAATGTGGGCTACTTCACCATATACCTTTTGTTCCTGGGGAGAGAAAAATTGAGAATTACTTTACTTATACTGAAAATTTAGTGCTGCACACCACTGGACTTGAATTCAAGACTGTGTGGAAAAATGTACTGTGTACAAGGTATTTAATAGACTGAGCTACTGAGCTACTGCTGACTAATGATTGACTAATACTGGCCTGGAGATAACCAGGAACCATACTATGAGCAGAGCAATACAAGTTACAGGACATTCTCCTTGCATTCTAGAACTATTACGGTATTATAATTGACTGCAGTGACTGTAGAACACACACGCATGGAATACAACCATACTGCATATATTAATACAGCTTTATTTTGGAATCAACAGTGCTGGTGAACACTTTTTATTGGTATTGCTTTGAAATATCTGTGAAGTCTACACACAATGTCTGCCATGGAGTAGGCTACCTCACCCATATACCTGTATTACCTGAAGTAGGTGGAACAGACAGTATTATATGACCAATATTGGCCTGGAGACAGCCTTGGACAGTACTATGAGTTAAGTAATACAGTTTGTAGGCAATTAGTTTTGCATTCTACAGCTATTAGAGTGTTACACTTGACTACAGCAACCTTACCATAGACAATCAATGCATGCAGCTCAACTGCAATGGTTATGACAACACAATCCTGCTGTACACTATTTTACTTATTGTTATTGGTATTGTTTATTAAGCTACAGTTGTTATTGTTCATTTATTGCACTACAGCTCAATTGCCCATTTGTTGCACTACAGTTGTATGTGCCCTTTTATTGCACTACAGTTTTTCTTGTGTATACTTTATTGCAGTAAATGCTTTACTCTTGCTTATTGCACTACAGTTAGCATAATACATCTGTACTTACCACTCTCCCGGTGCAACCTGGCTGTGCTCCTGGCATGGGACTTGACATTGCGAGCCCTCCTAGCTGCAGCTGTTGGGAGAGAAGCACACCATTTTGCACACCAGTTTTCCAGACATTTAGCTTGCATTTTGGTAAGACAATGGAAAATATAGATACATACTTGTGGGGCATTCCCATCTCTCACTTTTTGGACCCAGCTGTCCAAGGTTCCCCTCTTTCTCCTTTTCAGGTCATCATAATGGTGACAACACTGCTCATCTGTGCAGGGGATACCAATAACGCCAGTGAGTTCCCAGGCCAACCAGTCCCAGGCTTCTGTATTACACTCCGAGCCCTGGAAACCACCCTACATCAGCCTGGGTTGATGCTTTTTTACCCGGAGCAAAATCATGACCCTGGACTCCTGAATACAACACTTCTGCACCTGAAAGCATGCACCTTCACCAGCACTGCCTGCCATATCAACACTCAACTGAACTATAATGAATGGTGCAGAATTCCCTCCTATTGCACTTAATATAAGCTGTTTTCCTGACCTTACATGTCATTGAGCAACATTCCAAAAAGCACTGCATTGCATTGCTTAACAGCACGCAAAATAGATACGCAGATCTCAGCAGTGAGAAAATTTGCACAACCGTGGTTTTAGTGAAGCTTAGTACTGCGCAAACACTGGTAGTCATTAGCATGTTTATGCAGTGCTTAGCATGGTTGAGCAGAGCTTAGCAAAGCGCAGCAGTGCCATATTTTACAATTTTATTAAATTAAACAAAAATAGTACATTAAATTACAGACATATTCTGCCTGCTTTGGACTTGAACCCAGGACCTACTACACATAAGGCCATAACTCTACCCATTTAACTACTTGGATATTATGAAAACTAGTATACCTTCACTTATACTACTAGGCTACCTGTTAACATTGTTGAGCACCTCGCTGTGCAAACAAGCGTAAACACACGTAAACAAACCTATTATTAAATAATTAATTTTACATCCGTTTTCTATTTTTAGATGCTGGCAGGTGTCGTCAATGTATGTATAAGCAGTGCTCAGCTGTGCTGCGTACACAAACAGCAGTTACAAAAAAATTACAACAGAAAAATAAAATAATTAATTATTATAACTGATTACATCCAGTTTCTATTTTTACATGTGTAGCAGGTGTCAGCTGTCTATATGTAAGTGTGGCTTGACATTGCTGTGCTCCATGCCATGCAAACATGCGGAAAAATAATAATAAAAAAATAAAACCATATAACTTATATATTACACATTTAACACAATTCACAGCATTTCAACAGTGGGGGGCTGCATTACAGGGAGCCTCACTCTGTACATAACATCTGACTAGGCATCCACAACCACTGGTAGCCTCTACGCATCTCCCTACACTGATTCAATATCCCTGTTCCTATACTGTCCCTCGGCAGCGCTCCATCATTAATATGCATGGCATGCTGCTGGGGGGGAACCGTGGCCATGTACATGGATACATTCCATGCAGGCTCTACACGTTGCCTATACAGAGTTTATTAAATCCTGAGGAACATCTTTTGATTGCTGTTTTGCTATGAGGGACAGCATAGGCACACACAAAAAAAATAATCAGTAGGAGAGAAGGTCATAGCTTAGTGAATACCAGCGATAAACATATGTACTGCAACCTATTGTATGAAACCGGAACAGGATTCAGAAATTCTCCAAAGTATTTGGTTGTATAGCTAGTGAAAATTCACAGAACTCCATCTGTTCAGGACTGATAAAAAGATTTACTGACACAAATCACATTTTCCCCAAATTCTAATAACCTTGGAATTAGATATATTAAGGAGGGAAGGCTGGAGATAACATTCTATATGGGAAAATTCTTTACTTCCAAGAAAATAACCAGCAAGCAAATGGTTCAAAATTTTATTATAAATATAGTTCCAACTTGGGTGCACAGGAAAGAGACATTTTTTAAGTCTGTATCAAGCTGTTTCAAGTTTTTTCTAAATCATTATTTATGGAAGCAAACAATGAGTGAGTGAAAACATCTTGTGAAGCCTGAAATGCTGCCTGCAGGAAAGAAATCAAAATCTCAATATTGCTGTCATATAAATCTATGAGGCATTTAACATACGTTAAAGAGGCAGTATGTTGAACCACCCCCCCCATTTCTAAATGAGTAATGAGTCATTCATATTTACTCAAGGTTAAGTCTCACTTTCCATGGCATTCCGCAACTAAAGCTCAAGCTCTCACTAGACAAACATTTGTCTGATGTCTAGCTCTTGAACCATATGTGGGCCAATAGACCCCTCTCAGCACCGAAAATGTGGATTCCCCAGCCTGAAGCTCTCATAACATAAATACAGGTAACTTCATTTCAGGAAATGTTCCATGGCATTAGGCCACTCAGCATTGTATTCTGGTCAATCAAGCACATCATACGTGATGTTTACATCCCAGAACTGAAGGACAGATGGTTCTCCTCAATGCCCTTCTTCTTCATCCTCGGAATGGGAAATGGTTATGCACTCTAACCAGAATACAGCACTCCAACTAATCTCCCGGCAAGGACTTTATGTATCACCATAGGTTGGCCAGGAGCTTTGCCTCCTAATGACTGAAGGTCACAGGTTTAAAATGCTGATATCTATAGCAGTGCTTCACACTGTGGTCCTCTCTGAGACAGTAGAGTCAGGGCTAGTGAGGGTCCTGACTAGTCATTTGACAGCCACATGAATACTTTACAGATTTTCTAAGAATCAAACATTGAAATTTTTCATAAATATGTATCCAGATTGAGATCCAGACGATTTGAATGGCAAATTCAAGAGCCATGCTGTTTCTGCAGTCAGTGTATGCTATCATAATGTGCATTAGCACCAAGCACATGCCTCCCAAATCATGGAAGTTTCCAAAAAAAGTGCCAAACTATGATGCTGTCTCATCAGAAAGGAACTGCACTTTCCCAGTGTCAAGGATAACCATACTACTCCCTACACACTTTTATAGGGAGTTATAACACAGGACATTAGCTGACAATGATTACTTTATGGTCCTCTGCAACCTGCAATATTAATAATCTACTTTCAAATAACAAAGTAATGTATAAAAGAGAAGTACAACTTTGCCAATGTCTAAAATAAATATGTTCTCTCCTGCATACTGCTGTAAGGAAGCTAAATACAGGCAATTCTCTGAAGTATAGAGAATATGTATGTCTTGATCTCTGCCTATTCTAAATATGTTTGCATCTAGTAGAATACCATATGGAATAGAAGTACAGCTGAGTACTTGTTAATATTAAATCTGTTGCCATATACCCCGGAGTGCGAACCCTGTAAGAACTACATAAGTACTGCTAGTGATACATATATTCTACTCTCCAACTTGCTGTATGAAAGCAAAAGGCATTTTATGATGTCCTCTACACATTAGTGTATGAAAGATGACAGCACAGTCATTGATAATGACGAATATATTTGGTAATGCACCTTGCTGTACACAAGTGAAATAAAGCACCATCTCTGCCAATAAACATACTTCCCACACACACCTTAGCATATGCAAGTGCAGTGCAACTTAGACACTACTAATATTAATTCTGTCTTCTGCTAAAACAAAAACTAAAAAAAAATCTTGGTTGACCATTATAAAACTTCTGTATCCTGGTCATATCATCCAACCACTTCCCTCCCTGGATAGTAACACAGAATGCATAGCTACCACATTCAGTGAGCCTTTCATACATGCAGTAACCTCACTCTTGCATAACTTAACTTTCAAACAATGCTACTAATACTATGTTCTCTCTTAAACCATTTCCCACATCCACTATCAATAAACTACCAAAACAACTTAAACCCAACACTCTTGCTCCATATAGCCTCTCCTCTGAATACCTAAAGATTGCTGTCAAAGTTCTGGTACTTCCAATCTCCGCACTGATCAACCGCTCCCTGATTGAAAACTATGTCCCAGCCTTATGGAAAAATAATCAGATATTCTACCATTACATAAAGGAGGTGATTCAACTGAACCATCTAGTTTTAGAAAACATTGCCTTCATATCTGCCTTATGAAAGATACTAGAAACTGCATTGCCGCCTACTTTTTGGCATTTTCTTGCTTGCAAAAGTTGATATCTGTGTTAGAAACAGTATTTAGAACATACCTAGAGCCTGTTTATTGCATTTTTTGTGTTGCACTTAATTTAAAATCGTTTTTTCTTAAAATTGCATTTTACCTGCCTCTGACCTAGCACACACGTGTTGGGGTCATTTATTGTACTGTTCTGACTAGTTTGCTACTTGTGTGTCTCTGCTATCCTTAAACAAAAACAAAAACAAAAAATCTTGCTATTTTCCCACTTTCTATAATTTAAAAAAAAGTTCAGTTACAGAGTTGCTGTCCTGAACTGTTTGTAAGTTTCTTGGAGGCCAGTGCTTACTTGGACTAAAGGGAAGTCTCTGTGTTCACCAGTGGCAGTGGTTAACACTGAGCAGCCTGCCTGTCCCTGTAGGAGTGGTTACTGCCTAGAAACTGTAGTTTTATTGGCCATTTTGGGTAATTTGCAAATTCCTTGATCTCTCTCTCTTAAAACCCTGCAACTCTCTTTTTGCATGGTCATGCGCACAGAGCAGCGTCAGGCAGCACCGGTTAGCTGGGGTATACTATTCCTGGCTCCACAAAGTGTGCGCTGCAAATTTTCCCTTAGAACTAGGCAAGCCTCAACTCAAGAGCTTCAGATCAACTGCTCTTATTGCAGCACTTGCATAACCCAAATCAGCACTTGTCCAAATCTCCTAGACAGCACTATTATAATACAGCATAAGACCCTCGATTGTCCGCAAGACAAGTGAAATTTATTTTTCCAAGCATGTCCAGAGGTCAGCTTCAGGTGTACTCTCCACTTCATCTGGTGGAACTGGGCATCCTGAGGCAATGTCACAGCTGCCTCATGTATAGAGACAACCCTATCCTCTTACCTCTAGACACAAACACTTGTGAGAGATGCAAATACACAGCCAGACTGGAGGCTAAGCGCTCTCAACCCATGACTGTAACAGACAGTCAAGAGGAGAAGAGACACACTAGCATCACACCACCAGTCACACATGGATCTACAAAACAAGCTCTGGCAAAACATACACATAAATACACAAAAACATATTCAGAGGCACTAGGTACCAATCTGAAAAAGAAACAGGGCCCTCCAAAGCAGACAAGCAAGCAACCTGCACCTCCAAACAAAAGAGAAAAAACACATAATTCACCTCAGCAGTGTGCCTCATGACAGCCCCTAAGGCGAAACACCATACCCAACACACTAAAAATAGGAGACTCTATAGTAAGGCACACAGATGTTCCACTCACCAGGCTGAACAAGGAGAAGGTTACTGTCAGCTGCCTGTCGGGAGTTAGGATCCGCCACATAACACAGGCACTTAGGTCACTCCAGAACAAATACAAGTATGATGCTGTCATTGTACATGTTGGTGTGAATGATCTAAGACGTACCTCCCTGGACTACATGAAAAGAGACATTGAGGAGCTCTCTGATCATGTAGCTCAAGCTGGTATGACCCTGACCTTGAGTAGCATACTACCTTCACCTAGAATGATACCACAATACAAAAACAAAATTATCAATTTCAACAATTGGCTAAGCTTCTGGTGTCATTCTAAGGAGATCCAGTGTCTGTCTGCCTGGGATGACATGATAGACAAGCCTCGCTGTTTCACCAGAGATGGTTTGCACCGCCACCTGTCACCCCTAGGCTTTTGAATACTGGCCAAAGCTTTTGCCGTCCCCATAGTGCCTTTTTTAGGCAAGGCTCAAAGGACAAACCAACCACCGTAACCAGCACAGGTAACCAAAAACTAAGGGTAATGCTACTCAACGCCAAAGGTCTCAACCTCAAAATGCACGCACTCAAGGCACTCCTCAGTATGGAGAAAATCGATGTTTGGGCAGTGACGGAAACCTGGTTCAAGGCTCCAGAGAGCACCCCAGCACTACCAGATTACAATTCATATCATACCTTCCGGCCTCAGTTACTGGATTGCAGTACAAAGGGCGGAGGTGTATCCATATTCATCAAGGATACCCACATCTCCAGGTTAGTGGTGCAGCATGATGCCCCAGAGATCATCCATGCGCAACTATCAGCAGGCAAAACCACATTTCAAGCCATAGCCTGTTATAGATCGCCCATCATGTCCCAAGATGCTTACTCAACATTCATTGATGCATTGGAAAATACAAAGGTCCTACCCAACACCATAATTTTGGGTGATTTCAACTACCCTGGTATAGATTGGGTGAACTACCAAAGTTCTAACTTCTATGCCCAGCGGTTCATAGAATTTATAAATTCAAATGCCCTTGAGCAACTGGTATGTTCTCCCACTAGAGGGGACAACATATTGGATTTAGTCATCACAAATATGGGCGCTTATTGTACCACAACCGTTATCACTCCCTCTCTGGTCAGATCAGACCACAAACTGATAACCCTGGACATCCTCACCCCTCCACCTCCCCCAGTCAAAGAAACCATCGTAAAAAAACTTTCCAAAGCAAACTTCAAACTACTTGCGTCAGAAGTGGAAAGCTTCACTATTCCCTTGCAGAAGGATAATGATATCCAGGATGCAGAATCCTACACCAAGGCACTTTATATACATCTTCAGGATTGCATGGACTGTGCTATCCCAAATAGAACCAAGACTCCTTCCTCAGGCAAGAAGAAACCAGTCTGGTGGACCCCGGCCATAAGCAAACTATACAATAAAAGGAGGAGACTTATACAAAAAAATCCAAATCTCAAGTAGAAAAATCATCCCTGATCAGCATTAGTAAGAAATTGAATGCCCTCATCGTCAACTAAAGCCAAGTTCGAAAAGAAAGTTGCCAAGGATTCCAAGGATAACCATAAGGCCTTCTATGGTTATGTCAGAAACCTAAATGGCAACGCTCAGGTCTGTTCTGAGCTAGTACAAAATGGAACAAAATACACTGACCCCACTGACATTGCCAACATCTTGGCTGACAGGTTCAGTGCAAATTCCCCCCCTCACCACCTGCAGGGCCTATTACTATTCCAGGGGATTGTGTAACTCCAATTATTACTGATACGTTGGTTAATAAGGCTCTATCTAAAGCTAAAAACTTTGCCTCCATGGGACCAGATGGTGTCCCAGGCTGTGTCATACACGAGCTCCAAAATGAATTAACCCCACATCTGAATAACCTATTCAGTCTCAGCCACTCGACAGGATATGTGCCTATAGAATGGCGCACAGCAACGGTGCTTCCGCTGCACAAGGGTGGGCCCACAACCGACCCTGAGAACTACCGACCAATAAGCCTGACCAGTCTGATCTGTAAGGCAATGGAGCAAATCATTATGGAACTTATAAATGGAGAGATTGGGAACCTCCAAACACTTGACCCACACAGTTCGGCTTCGTCAAGGGCAGATTATGCCTCCTGAACCTGGTGGACTTCTTTGAGACAGTTACTCAGGCTATAGATAAGGGAAAGGAGGTACACACGGCTTACCTTGACCTTGCTAAAGCATTTGACACCATTCCCCATTCGGGTATTAGTGATAAACTCACCAACCTGGGCATAAACCCTTACGTCACAAGATGGATCGCAAACTGGCTCTCAGATCCTACAAAGTAAGAGTAGCGAGATCTATGTCCGAATCCAGACCAGTAACGAGTGATGTGCCTCAGGGCTCTGTCCTGGGACCCCTCCTGTTTGGCATATACTTCTCAGAAGTACAGGCAAGCACTGAAGGGCTGTGGTTGCCCAAGTTTGTGGACAACTGCAAACTGGGTGCTATAACAGAGTCTCCAGCCAACATGGATATCCTCCAGAAGAGCCTTAATGAGACTGATGCATGGTGTCAAAGCCATGGTCTCAAGCTAAATGCTAAAAAATGTGTAGTAATCCCCTGTGGAAAAAACAGAGTACCTGCGAACTACCACATAGGAGGTAACCCCCTGAAATCTGAAGAAGAAATAAGGGATATAGGGACCCAAGTAGATAGTCAGCTTTCCTTTGATAACCATGTTGCCAAGGTGGTTAGAAAATCCTTCTATGTGACCCATCTGATCACGAAAGGGTTCGCATCAAGATCTAAGGATGTAGTGGTGCCCCTCTACTCTTCCCTCATCAGACCCATTATTGTGTACAATGCACCAATTGGAATGTACCTGGCCAGGCATCTCCAGCAGCTGGAGAGACCACAGAGGTACCTCACTAAGAGGATTATTGGCCTCAAACAGTTGCCCTATGCAGCACGATTGAAAAAACTAAGGCTTTTCTCTGTTGCATACCGCCTTCTCAGAGGCGATCTCTGTCTAACATACAGAGCCTTGTCCAACCCAGAACTGTTGAACATGTTCCATCTTAGCAAAACCAAATCTACTCGAGCTACATGCTCTAGGGATATAAACCTCAGCACAACAATGAATAGAACATGCTGGAGGGATAGATTCCCTTCTCAAAGACTTCCCTTGCTATGGAACAAGGTCCCGATCTACATAAGACAGAGCCCCTCACTATCACTCTTCAAAAGGAACCTTGACAAGTGGATGGGTAACAGAAAGTTCACACCAGGGATCATACCAACAGCTCTACTAGATAGGGGCCAAGGGTACTAGCTGCTAGATCAAGGGCCTAGGGAACTAACCAAAGGGGCGGTGAATATCGCGCAACGTCGCTGGGTAATATATGCCTTCAGGCAGATAGCCCAGTACCTACCTATGAACCTATGAACCTAGTCCCAAATACTTGATAACAACCTCCTACCCCAACACAAAATGGTTTCTGTCCAAGTCATGGTGCTACTACAGCCCTTCTCAGTTTTACAAAAATCAAAACAGAAATAAAGGCAAACTAGTATCTGCCATTTTCCAAGATGTCACTAAAGCATTCGATACAGTATTATATACCCTTCTTATTAACAGGCTATCCACTTTAGGCCTAGATGCCCCATCACTCTCCTGGTATAAAAGCTATCTTATGGGAAGATCCCAATCAGTGAAATGGCTTAACTCCTATTCCTGTTTCCTCCCCACTACAGGTGATATCCCTCAGGGGTCCATCTTTGGCCCACCACTCTTTAATATATTCAGCAGTGACCCCCACACTGCTAGTGAACATTCCACCATGGTAAACTATGCTGACGATTCCACTGATCTGTGTTGTGCCAACTGCAAAGAACTAAAACTAGATACTCAGGAATCCTCTCACATCCATAAAAAACTGGCTTAACAATTCTCAACTTTTTCTGAATCTTAAAATATGTAAATTAATCCGGTTTACTCCCGAACAACTTTCCAATGGGAACCTTCATTTCTCAATAACCTTATCTAATCTCACACAAATAGAAATTGTGCCCTAGACCAAATTGTCAGGTGTTACCATAGACGAAAACCTCAGATCCGATAATCATACAAGAGAAGTGGTTAAAAGACTCGCCAGAAACTGGGCATGTTATCCAGGATCAAACCTTATCTGACAGCTGCATCTAGAATAATCCTTGGCTCTACTTTTCTACTTTCCACCCTCCTCTACCCTACTGTATGCATCTCCTGTGTTTGTCAAACTACAGTCCACACTCCTCCTCCTGAATCAATGTTACAATAAAATAGCTAAATTCACAACTAGATGCATACAAAATCCTATCATTGCCTAGTGTTAAAGCAACTCTCCTGGCTACAGGTCCCTCACTTCCTACACTTCTCCCAACTGGAGTTGCCCATAAACTAATAACCATAACAAATGCCCAGACTATCCAGTATGCTTTAACTCTATACTCCCCACAGGTCTCTTTGCTCAATACACCAAGCCCTGCTCCATATTACTAAATCACATAAATTATTCACAGTAACCTTATATTCCTCATATGTATCTAAAATGTTGAATTCTTTCCCTTTAACTCTCAGATATGAAATTTTAAAACACAATTAAACATCTTACAGACTTTTGGCTATACTCTTGCCTCACACCTGAATAACTACCTTCCTTTCTCTGCTACACTGTCCTGTCACCAGGTACTGTATAACCTTTAACTTCTCCACACTCCTGTACCCTCCCTGTCTTCCACTGGGACAAATTTATTGCATTAATCTTCTCAATTAACAATCTCTTCCCACTGCTACTTCCAGTTATCCCCCTACTTTAAAACTACTGTATTAATCTTCACTTCATAAATCGAAGTTCTATGTTGGTATTCTGCCATCGCTGTGTGTACCCAAATCTAGTCCTTTATCAATGCGTATAAGTAATTGAAACCAAGTTATTTTTCCTTCTTTTTTTTTTCACTGTTTGAATCAATATACCTGCATTACAATGAAACTACATAAGTAATACCATGTATTACATCAACTGTGTTTAATGTCTAACTTGGTAAAGTTCCTTTTGTGTGTAACCACTGTTTCATTGTAAAGTTGATGGAGCCAGGTCTTCACTGAGAACAGGTCACTGATGACCAGTTGGACAATCCTGGTAAACAAATCCTTATAAATAAACAAAACAGAGTGTACTGAAAACAAAGTATAACTAATACTACAAGATTATCTAGTCCACTTTATTTATTAATAGCTACAAGGGAGGAGCAAGTGAAAAAGTCCTATAAATAATTAATAAAGCAAGCTGCTGCAGACACCTTTCACTTCAGCACTCACATACGATGTATTATATTGCATTCAGTAGAGCTGAGTTCTTTTTAAGGCATTTTTCATGTTATGGTTGCTCTGACAAATTGCTAAGGTTTTTTGGCTTCAGGATTTGCCTTGTCCTGCCTAAATTTATATACAGTATGCTCTTAAAGTGAAGGCTTCTTTTTGTATACACATCTCATTAAATGCTACTCTCTGTCTGAGATATGATTTCTTTTCTCAATGAATTTGATTAGTAAGTGCAAATATTCATTTGTGTAAAATAGATGAGTTCCTTTTTCTTTCCAACATATTTCCTTTAGATTTTGAAGGACAATAACTATGCTTTTAATACCTACATAGACTGAGTATGCTCTGCTAATAATAGACATAACCACTATTTATTTCAGTTTAGTTTTGCAGCTTTTAGTCAGCAGAATGCACTAAAAATAAAACCTTTAAAGAAATATATAGTTAACCTCCCAGCTACTCTGACTTGAAAATTATATACAAAGAAGTGCTGTTATATGTGCAGTTTATATAATGCATTAAATCCTGTATAATACGTATTCTGCCTATAAAATACATAAAAGAAAAACTCAGAAGAACAACACATTGACTCTAAAGAGTAAAGCCTGCTAAGCCTCCACTTTGGGAAGCTATATATATATTAACCTGTTTTAGTGGATGGGGAGACAGAAAAACTGCTATTTTCTATGTTATAAACATCAGCAGCAAAATGTATGGGTCCAATGATACCAAGTATTTAAATACTACTCAACAAAGCCTGTTGTCATATTATAGACAGAAAAGACAGTGAAGGTAAGAAAAAAGGCAAGTTGACCATAAGATATATATATATATATATATATATATATATATATATATATATATATATGGGATCACTACATAATCTCGAACGTTTGAAATACCGAATTTCAAAAGCTCGAGACTATATAGCCAAAACTCGGAATACCGAAAGACCAAAAGCGCGAAATTCAAAATCCCGATGTTCAGATATATTTGCCTTGTGTGTCTGTTTGTGCTATCTCGGAGTTAGAATATTAAAGTGGGGGTGTGTGGGGGTGCAGCCCCCCACATGGGGGGTGCAGGCGGGCTTGCCCCCCTGCTTATTTGTAGTGTAGGATAATATGTTTGATTGTGGGGGGAAGCTGTGTGCATGTGTTTGTGTGTGCTGTATGCGTGTTATACGTTCGGGATTTTCAATTTCTTGCTTGTGTATTTTTGGTATTTAGGGGTTTCGGCTGTATAGTCTCGAGCTTTTGAAATTCGGTATTTCAAAAGTTCGAGATTATGTGGTGATCCCATATATATATATATATATATATATATATATATATATATACACACACACACACACACACACACACACACACACACACACACACACACACACACACACACACACAGTTTATATATAGATATGAGTGCCTCATGAAATATCAAATGTTCAAAGAGCAATCATCTTAGAGTGGCTTTAAAGTGATTAAAAATTGAAAAACTAAAATTATTTTGCGGGAATTATTGTGGGGGGGCAAGCCTCCCTGCATTCTTCACATGGGGGGCTGCATACACTACATCCACTGCTAATTATATATACTAACTCTGAGATCACACGATAGTGGGGTCAGGGAAAATTTTTTGACTCCATTGCAACACGATTCCAAACAAAAGGTAGCCTGCAAAAACTCCATTGGAAAGAATGTTTGATCATACTAGCATTCACTGTATTGTACATTTTTATTTACTTATTTATTTTATTTTACATTTGTTGACCGGGATAGTCCGACTGGATGCGTGTCCATTTTCAGCGGAGGCCCGGGGAGAAAAGCTCCAAGGGTAAGCAGATACAGCATTACATAATACCAGCATTACATATTACAAACAGACTATTTACAGTGATTACATAAGTATGCAGGTTAAACAAGTTGCACAGGTTAGAGTTAATCCCGAGCATAAATCAGGATTAAATTAAATTACACAGTAAACTGGTTAATAGATTTTTACACATTCTCGAGAGATTTAGCCAGGCTTGATACATTGACATAGCCAGTTAAGTGCCAAATGTTGTTTGAGTCTAGTTTTAAATTGACCTAAGGTAGAAAGTAAGGTAATATCAGCTGGAAGAGAGTTCCAGGGTCTACTTACAGAGTTTGCAAAGAGAGAGTCACCAGCTGTGTTATTAATTATGCTAGTCTGAATTAGTAGTTTGTTAGAGGATCGAAGCGGTCTAGAATTGTTATAGGGGGTGATAATATTTTTAAGTGCAGGACTATTGTCCGGATTATACAGGATTTTATAGGCCATAATCAGTTGGTTATACTGGATTAGGCTGGGTAGTTCAAGCCACCCAAGCTGATTTAGATTGATGCAATGATGTGTCCTAAAAGGCAGCCCAGTGGCATGCACATGCACATACATGCTTAAATTGTTAGGCTGCATGCATAATACTGTCATCCATTTTACGTCTAAATTTTGATAAAAAACAGTATAATATTATCAGGAGGATCATTATTTAATATTGTATAATGTATATATAGTGGAGAGTCAATTATCTAATCGTCGATTATCCGAAACGTCAATTATCCGAACCAGACTTCCAAAGTTTTCAGGTAGGAAAAATCACAATGTCTGAATATGTAAACATTATATGTATTCACTTGAGCATGTTTTTTAAGCTTGTAGCCAGTTTCTGTGTGAAAAATATTCTGTATTGTCCACTGGAATTGCTGAATAGTTGGAAAATGTATTCCTGTGTGTAGAAAAAAATAAGATTTTAGAAGTTTTTTATCCAGTTCAATTATATGTTTGATTATCCAAACTACCCTAGGTTCCAATTAGTTTGGGTAATTGACTCTCTACTGTATGCATATTACAAACATACTAGCTAAAAGCATTGCTGGACATCTATAACTTAATATGGTACATTTATAAAGAGAGGCAATAACTATGCAGAATAACTTATGTCAGTATTGCTATCTCTAAAAACACTTTCTTAGAACTTGGTGTAGTGTTCTTCTAGGGAATTTTGTAGTATTTTTGTTTTGCGTATCTGCATGCATCATAGATGTATTGCTTAGTAGTATTTTATAATCAGCCACACATCTGTTTTTAGAAACTGTTTTTCCAAATAAAAGTTACTGTAAAAACATGTTACACAAGGTAGAGTAGACTTCCCAGTCCCCAAAATCAGTTTCCTGCTCATCCTCCAGGATCCCCAGGTATTCCCAGACATGTTGAGAGATGTAATCCTTTCAGTGTATCCTGGGTATGTCCAATGGCATTTTTCTAAGGATGCATGTTGGGTACACTGCCAAGGTCACCTCAACTGACTTCTCTGAACCTGAGATCCACCCCACTTGCTGAGATGCTCACTGTGCTAGACAGTGAGCCAAGCTCACCCGTGAATGAGCCTATTTCTATCACTCGTATCCATGGTCTCATACTTTCAATCACGACCCGAAGCTTGTGACTTTGGGAAAGGATAGCAACATTGACTGATTCGAAGTTTTGTCCTGTAACTCATCTCTTATTCCAGTACAGTGCATGCAGTGCTGCCATTGCTAGACCATCTGCTGTTCAGTTTCCCAATCCCTTCTACCAGGAGGTGTGAACAAGACTCCATGATACTTAAATTCTTGCATTTAAGGTTACTGCTTTTTCCATACCTGCATAGATGAATACACTGTTCTGCAGGAAATGACAATAAACAGTAATTTTGAGATGCTGATTTTCATCCCAGCCACTTTCACACTCAGGAATAAGCTACTCCAAAGTGTTTCAGAAAACATGATCACTAAAGGCTATGAGGACAGTATAATCTATAAACTATAAAGAAGCAGCCCTCACTTCACAAAGACTAAATACTCTTCATATCTCACCTGTAGCTTGAAAATCATCAGCAAGAGAAAAAAAACAATGTACTTAGTAGCATCCTTTGCCAACCTTAAATCTATTTGACTTAATGTCTAGAATGCAAGCACATAATCACTCCTCAAATACAGGGACTGAATACATGCAACAACAGCTATGTACACTATACTCTGAAGAACCTATCACAAGAAATTCCAGGACACTAGGTAATAGCTCTACTTTAGGCCCACAGAACCCTGTGTCTGCAGTTATTCTTCTCACTTCGTTGATATTCAGTGTAGAAGTCTTAGCCTAGAGGGTTTCTCTGTGCCTTAAAGTCTTAGTCCCTTATCTCTGAAATTATTTCTGCTGAATAGTTGCATACTTGAGCTGTTTGGTTAGCTTTTACATACCTACATCAACTTTATTACAAGCTGAGATAAGTACAGACTTGCAGTGTTATAAGATAGTACTGCATTTTATTTTTCTGTTTTATTATTTAATTGAATATTGTGTTAAAAATAGTACTGTATTTATAAGCTTATTTATTTGTTCACTGAAAATTGTGAACTCTCTCTGTGTCTACAGTTAGTTCCTCACCTACCCTCCCTGTTCTTATTGTGGTATTAATCTTGGTGGCTTTGGAATTGACCACCCCCCTGTAAATTTGAGTTTGAACACTCCTCCTGTGCCCATCTCATTTGCTCACTCAACCGAGTACAGTGAGATCATATTTTGATTTCAGACACACCTACCATTCTCATCTGTTCAGCCCTATCCAGCTCTATCCTAGTCTAGTCTCATTAGCTCATCCTGCCTAATACAGAGAGAACATCTGAGCAGGCATACCCACTTAGGCCCTGAACTTGTCTGATTGAAGACTGCTAGAACAGGGCAGAGTTCTGATTTTTTTTACTGGTTAATTGGATAATTTGTTTAAATCAGTTTGCTTGTTTTCTATTGTTATATAAAAAAAACAAAAAAAAAAACAAAACAAATTTGCACTTTATCTGCATATACTGTATATGTATTTCTTCCTACTTTATTACCTTATTTTGTTTTTGCCTCTTCTTAATAATACTCAGTTGTGTTTATTCTGCTGCCTTTATTACTGCTTGGTAGTAGCCTGATTAAATTGTAACTGTTATTCTAAGTCTTTTGGTTAAAGCACTTGGGCTTCAGACCAGTTGTTTTACATTAAGAAGGTTTGTGGTCTGCACTCTTGTGGCAGGACAGGTAACTTACATTCTTCTAAGTTGGGAATTGCTGATTGAAGGCTCAGTGTCTGTTATTCTAAAAGTGTATTAGTTCTGGTTTAAGCACTTGGGCTTCAGGCCAGTTATTTTACATTAAGAAGTTTTGTGGTCTGCACTCTTGTGGGAGGAGAGGCTAGATTCTGCCCTTCTGAGCTGGGAATTTCTGGTTAAAGGCTTTTTGTGCCTGCTTATTTGAACTGTTTCTTTCTGAAATTTGTGCGCCTTGTTTGCTGTAGCCCAGAAGTTAGTAGTTTATTGGCCATTTTGGGCTAATTTCTATCTCTTTCATTTCCCTGCTATAAAAAAGCATTTGTGTGTTTTTTGCTCTTGTTTTCAGCTCAGCAAGTACCTGCCAAGTGTCCTGCAGAGTTCTACAGCAGCAGAGAGACAAAAGAGAGAATTTGGAGTGATTAAGTATCATTTTTCTGCATTTTCTTGCTGTCTTTAACTAATTTCATCTAAAATGCCAATTTTTTTGTGTTTCTGTGATTTAAAAAGCTTGTTTCTGTGACATATTGTACTTATTTGCTGCCTGCAATTGAACTAAGTCATTTTTGTGTTTAAATAATCTGTTTAACTGTTGTAGGCTACACAGTAAAGTGTGATAGCCATTTCTGTGCATTTAAAGTGTTATTTTTTAATTGAATCTGCTTTATTTTCCGAAGGGGGGAAAAAAAAAAAAATATATATATATATATATATATATATATACTTGTTTCCCACCTTTCTGAACTAGTATAGTCCAGTTTTCAGGTTATTGCTGAATTCAGGGCTGTGTTACAAGTTTTTGTGTTGCCCATACCTTACTTGGATAGAAGGAAGTTTCTCTATTCACCTTTGAGAGAGGGGAGCTTTGAGCAGCCTATCTGTCCCTGGAGGAGTGGTTTCAGCCCAGAAGTTAGTAGTTTATTGGCTATTTTGGGCTAATTTCTTTCTCTTTGATTTCCCTGCTATAAAAACCACATTTGCTCAGTTCTGTGCACCAGGCAGCGTTGGTTAGCTAGGGCTACTCTATTCCTGGCTCCACAAAGTCTTTTCTTCAATTTTTCCCTTGGAACTAGACAAACTTTCAACTCAAGCACTCAAACCATTCATCTCACAGTCTAGCACTTACTCAAAACTCATAGCAAGCACTAATTAACCCTAGCACTAGACCCCCCTATACTGTCCAGAAGGACAAGGCTCGCTATTCGTCCCTACCAGCCAATCAGTAAAACAGCTCACTTTACCTATTCAGGCATGTCCAAAGGGCAGTTTCAGGTGTACTCTCCAGTCCAACTGGTGACTCTGGGCATTTTGAGGCAATGTTTCAACTGCATCATGTACACAGACAACCCTCCCCTCCTACCACCAAACACTAATGTATGCAAGAGATGCAATTATACAGCCAAACTGGAGGCAAAGCTCTCTCAACCCAAGACTGGAACTGACAGTCAAGAGGAGAAGGGAAATACTTGTATCACACCACCAGTCTCACATAGACCTACTAAACCAACACCACCAAATAACACACATAAATACACAAAGACATACTCGGAGGCTCTAAATAAAAATCTGCAAAAGCAACATAGACCTTCAAAACAGACACCCAAGTAACCTCCACACCCCATCACAAACCATGAAACACATACCTCACATAATCAGTGTACCACGCAATCACAGTCCTTAAGGCAAACTAACATACCCAACACACTAGTAATAGATGTCTCTATAGTCAGGCACACTGATGTCCCACTAACTTAGCTGGACAAGGAGAAGGTTACACTTAGCTGCCTGTCGGGTGCCAGGATCCACCACACAACACAAGCACTCAGGTCACTCTAGAACAAGTACAAATACGACTCTGTCATTGTCCATGTTGGTGTGAATGACCTGAGATGTACCTCCTTGGACTACATGAAAAGAGACATGGAAGAGTTCTCTGATCACATAGTCCAGGCCGGTATGACCATGACCCTGAGTAACATCCTGCCCTCACCAAGAATGATGCAACGGTATAAAGAACAAATGATCAATTTCAACAACTGGCTTTGTTTCTAGTGTCATTCAAAGGGGATCCGGTATCTGTCTGCCTGGGATGACATGCTCGACAAGCCACGTTGCTTCGCAAGAGATGGCTTTCACCTGTCACCCTTAGGCTTTCGAATACTGGCCAAGACATTTGCCACCCCCATAGTGCTTTTTTTAGTCAAGGCTCAAAAGACAAACCCACCACCATAAATAGCACAAGTAATGAAAAAATAAGGGTAATGCTACTCAACGCCAGAAGTCTAAACCTCAAAATGCATGTAGTCGAGGCACTCTTCAGTATGGAGAACATTGATATCTGTGCAGTAACAGAAACCTGGTTTAAGGCTCCAGAGAGCACCCCAGCACTACCAGGCTATAACTCATACTATACTTTTTGGCCATTGAGCCCGGACCGAAACACAAAAGGCGGGGGTGTAGCCATATTCATCAAAGATACCCACACCTCCAGGTTAGTGGTGCAACACAATGCCTCAGAGATCATCCATGTGCAACTAACAATGGGCAAACCTGCAATTCAAATTGTAGCTTGCTACAGATCACCCACCATGACCCAGGACCCCCATTCCGCATTTTTGGAGACACTGGAAAATATGAAGGTCCTACCAAATGCACTAATATTGGGTGATTTCAATTACCCAAACATTAACTGGGAGAACTACTCAAGTACTGACTCCCTTGCCCAATGCTTCCTAGAATTTATAAACTCGAACGCCCTGGATCAACTGGTCAATAGCCCTACCAGAGGTGACAACATATTGGACCTGGTCATCACCAACATGAGCGACCGGTGTTCTACACTGGAGGTCAACCCCTCGCTGGTTAGATCAGACCATAGACTAATCACTCAGGATATCCACATTCCGTCCCCAGCTGCAATCAGGGAAACCACCATGAAAACTTTTCAAAAGCAAACTTCACGTTACTTAAGACTGAGGTAGAAAGGTTCACAGCCCCCATGCTAAAGGATAACGCTGTCTAAGCTGCTGAATCCCTTACAGAGGCACTCTATGAGCACCTGCAAGAATGCATGGATCCTGCTATCCCAAGAAAAACCAAGACTCACTCCTCCAAGAAAAGGAAACCAGTCTGGTGGACCCCTGCCATAAACAAGCTATACAATAGAAGGAGGAAACTAGTACAGAAAAGAGTAAAATCCCAAGAAGGAAAGACATCCCTGATCAGTATCAGCAAGAAACTATGATCCTTCATAAAATCATCCAGCTTCAAAAGAAAAATTGCTAAGGACTCCAAAGATGACCACAAAGTGTTCTTTAGCTATGTCAAGAACCTAAGTGGAAACTCTCAGATCTGCTCTGAGTTAGTGCAGAATGGCACAAAATACACTGAACCAACTGATATTGCCAACATTCTGGCAGACAGGTTTAGTGCAAACTTCACGCCCCTCTCACCTCCTAAAGGGTCCATAACCATACCAGAAGAATGTAGAGCACCGGCATTCACTGATATACAGGTTAAAACTGCCTTATCCAAAGCCAAAAACACAGCTTCAGTGGGACCGGATGGTGTCCCAGGCTGTGTCTTACATGAACTCCAAAATGAATTAACCCCTCACCTAAACATACTGTTCAAACTCAGCCTGTCTACAGGCTACATACACATAGAGTGGCGCACAGCAACAGTTATCCCACTCCACAAAGGTGGAGCCACAACGAACCCCAGGAACTATCGCCCTATAAGCCTGACTAGCCTGGTCTGCAAGGCTATGGAGCACATCATCATAGAACTCATTAACAGAGACATTGGGAACCTCCAAACATTGGACCCTACCCAGTTTGGCTTTGTTAAGGGCAGATCATGCCTCCTTAACCTGGTGGACTTCTTTAAGACAGTTATCAAGGCTTTAGACAAGGGAAGGAAGGTCCACACAGCCTACCTAGACCTCGCAAAGGCTTTCAACACCATTCCCCATTCTGGTATTATAGACAAGCTCACCAGTCTGAACATAAACCCCTGTGTCACGAGATGGGTTGCCAATTGGCTCATGGATAGAACCCACACAGTGAGAGTTGCAGGCTCTAGGTCCGACTCTAAACAGGTTACAAGTGGCGTCCCCCAGGGCTAAGTCATGGGATCCCTCCTGTTCGGTATATACTTCTCAGAGGTACAGGCAAGCACAGGAGGATGATGGCTGACCAAGTTCACAGATGACTGCAAACTGGGGGCCTTAATTGACTCTCCAGCTGATACAGACATCCTCCTGAAGGGTCTCACTGAGACGGATACCTGGTGTCAAAATCATGGCCTCAAGCTAAATGCCAAAAAGTGCATAGTCATCCCCTTTGGAAAAAAACAAAGTACCCATGAACTATCACATACATGGTAGTTCCCTAAATACAGAAAATGAAATAAGGGATCTGGGGACCCAAGTAGATAGTAATCTCTCCTTTGATAATCATATTGCCAAGGTGGTTAGAAAATCCTTCTATGTGGCCCACCTAATCACAAAAGGGTTCTCATCTAGAACAAAAGGGGTTATTGTGCCCCTCTACTCATCACTCATCAGACCCATCACAGAGTACAACACCCCATTTGGGATGTACCTTACAAGACACCTGCAACAGCTGGAAAGACCACAGAAGTACCTCACCAAGAGGATTATTGGCCTCAAACAGATGCCCTATGCAGCCCGACTGAAGAAACTCCGGCTGTACTCGGTTGCATACCGCTAACTCAGAGGTGATCTCTGCCTGGCATACAATGCCATG
This sequence comes from Protopterus annectens, assembly GCF_019279795.1. NCBI lineage: Eukaryota > Metazoa > Chordata > Ceratodontiformes > Protopteridae > Protopterus > Protopterus annectens. The sequence continues at coordinate 292,622,321 of NC_056731.1, read as the reverse complement.
TCCAATCCAGAATTGATGGAGTTGCTCCACCTAAAAAAAAAAAGAAATCCCCGAGAGCCACACGATCTAGGGATCGAAACCTCACCACAACTATAACTAGGACATACTGGAGGGATAGATTCCTGTCCCAGAAACTCCCCATGCTTTGGAACAGGATTCCAATCTACATTAGGCAGAGTCCCTCACTAAAACTCTTCAAGAGAAACCTTGGCGAATGGATGGGAAACAGAAAATTTACCCTGGGGATCACTGCAGTGGCTCTGCTGGACAGAGACACAGGGAACTAATGGCTCTGCTAGACAGAGGCACAGGGAACTAATCTAAGGGGGTGGCAAAAGCCAACACATTCTGGCTAGGCTTACAGATGCCCTCAGGCAGATAGCCTAGTACTTACCTATGAACCTATAAAAAAAACAGGAAGTGGGATATTTAGAAAAGGGGTAGGAGAAAATTACATAGGAAAATGGGAACTGTTGGAACAATAAAAGCAGACTAATGTCTTAGAGGAGGAATGAGGTTTAAGGGAAGGCAGGAATTGAAGGAGCTGTATAATGTTTGATTGACAATGACTGTATAGAAGATTATACAGGATGTACAATGTTTGAAACAGAAAATATGTCAATATGTTTTGTTTACATTTATGTAAATACATGATTGCCTATGTCATAAGTGATAATTCAATAAAGATACTTTTTTTGTTTAAAAAAGATTACTGAGAAGCCTCTGTATGTACAATTTGAATTGTTTCTTATTGCTTGTTATAACACATGGTCACTCTGACTCAAATTATTCTGATTAATGAGCTGTCAGAGCATAGAAACTGTCCTACTAAAGTAGTTAACACTGTCTTGGTGGATGAATTACCATTTATATTCTATTTCTGGCCCTCTCAGGCCTCTTGGTACATTTGATTCTACAAACCATGGAACAGTGATCAAACACTTGTAAGTTGCATTCCTTCTGTGACCTGTGTTGCATTTTCCCTACTGCTATACCTATTACCTTTCAGGGTGTACACAGGGAATGGTTTCTGGCAATGTAGAGTTCATAAGGCTCCATGTTAGGCCCACTATTGATTGTGTTGTGTATGTTCCCATTTGATGTAGTCATTCAAAGAGGGGTGCTTGAACTGTCAGTGCTGTATGTATGACATTCATCAATAGCTTTTCTTCCACTGAAAGAAAATGTTGACTCTTAATTAAATTGATGATATCAAGATGCCATACTTCATTGAAGGAGGGATGCTTGATTAAGTTCACTTTTACCAAAAATGAAACAATGACCATACATTAGACAAGAAAGTCAACTACAGCTCCTAGCATTTCTCCCACAATCATACATGGTGGAAATAGGCTGAAGTTTGTGACCAGACTGTATCAGTAGTGTATAATCCTCTGTGATCTGCAATTATTTAGGAACCAGGCAGCTGCTAAAACTTCCTGTTTCCATTAGAGAATTATCAACTGGATTAAATAGCAGATTCCAAGTGAGGACCCTGCATCTGTCATCAATGACTCGGTCTCCTTATGTTTGGATTACTGCCATGCCTTATTCCTAGGGCTTCCTGGCATTAACATTGGTGACTTAATAGTGAGTTTGAAATTCAGCAGCTAGGCTATTGACATTTGCCCCCATCACAACCATATCATCCCTGTGTTGCAAGGTCTGCAGTGGCTACAACTGGCATCCAGGTCAGTGTACAAGGTTGTAGTGTGTACATGCCTTATGCTGTATAACATGAGCCTGGCCTATCTAAAAGAGCTGTTGGTACCCCAAAGCTGTGCTAGAAACACTGCTTGGTTGATGGGGAACTTCTATTGCTTTTTTACATTTATTTGTTAGCATGGTAAACCCACTAGGTACAAGTCAATTTTCTGAGGTGACCTGGAATTGCTGTTTAGTTACAGTAAATGGTGTTTAGAGTTACAGTAAGCAAACAGAGGCTGAGGGACTCAAGCCCTGAACTACAGGCTGAAGCTTCTTGCCAGCTCAAAATGCTAATCTGGAAATATCTGGAAAGAATTATTTTTATATCAGGCACTGTTTCATTTCATTTTGCTTTTATAAATATTTTGAATTCTTCAGATGTGGACCATTTAACTTTATTACTAATAATCTGGTCAGAAAAGCCTTTTCTTGGATACATTGTCTTTAACCCTGATATTGTCTTTTCACATGCATCAATCTCCATACTGATTACTTCAGGACATTTCAAATTGCATCCACTATAGTAGGAATACAGAGACCAAAATAGACTCTCATGTTAAATATGTATACTTTGGCATGGTACAGATGGCCATTTCCAGGGACCTAGGGCACTTCCTCAGTTTCTTCCTATGGCAGTTTTGATAGTCCATCAGCTTCAGTAGTACCATGCTATACCCAATATCATGGGTTCATAGGTTGGTACTAAGCTATCGGCCCTAGGGCCTATACAAGCCTAGCCATAACAATTCCCTGGCTGTTTCTTCCCACAAATATCTCCTTTTATGGAAAAAAATGACATTACACTAATATTTACACTAATAATAATTTAGTCTCTAGTAATGTTAGTGATGGTTACTGTTGACGTAACATACTGACCCATGTACAAAATGTGAAGAAGAGGGTTGATGCTGCTGCCAATACGAATGCCGTTCTCCTAGGAATAGTGACCAACAGTGTAATGGTTGTTGTCATCCTCAATGCCCCCTTTGTGAGCTAACATTACTAGAGGCTAAATTATTATTAGTGTAATGTATTTTGTTCCATTATATGAGATAATCATTGAACTTCTTTGTTTCACAGACAAGGTTAAGGGCTTTTCTGTCTATATGGACAATATACCTGTGGTCAAATGCTTAGTTTGTCAAATGGAAAAAAGCTGCCATTTTTGCTTGAAAATCAGCTGATCACATATACTGGATTTTTTTTCTGTGTGAGATTGTGTTAAGCAGGATTGGGGAATTTGCCCTTTCCCCATTGTATTGCAGTCTTGGAGACACTATGCACAATTAGCAGGGTGGAGTGGGGTCATACCCCTCAACTGTCCAGATTTTTGCAGAAAGTCCAGTTTTGCCTAATATTTTTAGTTTGTTCTGAGGACTGAAGTCACTAAATAATATACATTTAAATTGTAGACTTCATATCTTTCAGAAAATGCATGCTAATCCAAATGCTGTTATTCTAGCAGCATTCTAAGAGTATTTAAAATCTGTCCCTGTTTTTTAGGCCTTTGTTCCCCCATTATTTTAGGGTTTGTCCAGATTTCTTTTGCTAAGAAGTTGAGAGGTATGGGTGCTGTGCAGGAGGGCTTATGCACCTCCTGCAAAAAATATTTAAATAAGTTCTTTTTGATTATTTGAGTCCCAAGCATTTGTGCTCGATCAGTTATTGTTTGATGTTTTTGTTTTTTGCTGAAGTGCGGTGCATCCATATGGTGACAGTAACATTCACTTACAGTCACTGAGTTTGCAGAACATGCATTAGTTCTTTCTGCACCACCCATCAGTTGATATGATAGAGCAGGGGTTTTCAACAGGTGTGCAAGAGGTCCAGAGGTGTGCTGCAAAAACATGACTATTCTGGTTAGAAAAATAAGTCACTTAACTCCCACACTTCAGCTTCTTCTCTTTACAAAGTGTACTGTCACCAAACGTGCCTAATCTAACATCAGAGATGCAATTGGAGGTTGCAGTCAGGTGATTTCTTTTTAATGACATCCTCCTCCAACCGCATCTGTGTTGAATATTAGGTACGTTGGTTAGAGAGCTATCATAGTCGTAACCCGAAGCCATCAAGTGAGCAGTGAGCAGTGAGCAGTGACCACTGAAACTGTACTACTGAGTACTGATACTGAAGCAAATATTGCCTTTTGACCTGGCATCATCGGACCGAGGGGTAGAATACTGTGAATTAAACTGCATTGAGGTAATAAATGCAAGTATTACTGATCTACCTCTCAACCCGTAATATTTTGCATTTGTATTTGTAAAATTTTCTGTAGGATATGAAGTCTGTAACTAAAATGTCGCTGATTATTTCCTGTCTTCATTCCTACATGATTTGCCAGAAAAGCAAACTTTTATGAGAAACCATAAAGTATGGCCTGTAAAATCTGAATACTTTCTTGGGTGCCAGAACTGTATGGATTCCCCAGAACAATAACTGTTTCTATCATGCCCAACCCCTTTCTTAATCAGTATGGTGGCAATGTGGTTTTCAAGGCACCAAAGAAGGACATTTGAGAGCTTTGGCGTGCTGCAGCTGGTGTAAGGGGAGCTTTTCTACAACTGGGACATCGGGAGGCCTACCACCATAACAGTGTGCATGTGGGTATGTCTGATATTTTTCTGTCTGCGTGTCTGAGTGAATGAGTGTATGAATGCAGAAGAGAAAGTGTGTGTGTATGAATGCAGAAGAGACCGTGTGTGTGAGAGATCGGGGTAAAGTGAGAGCGATCTTGTGTGCGTGTATGAATGCAGAAGAGAAAGTGTGTGTGTGTATGAATGTGTGTATGAATATAGAAGAGAAAGTGTGTGTGTATGAATGCAGAAGAGACTGTGTGTGTGAGAGATCGGGAGAAAGTGAGAGCGATCTTGCGTGTGTATATGAATGCAGAAGAGAAAGTGTGTGTGAATGAATGTGTGTATGAATGCAGAAGGGACTGTGTACGTGAGAGAGATATTTTTCTGTCTGCGTGTCTGAGTGAATGCGTGTATGAATGCAGAAAAGAAAGTGTATGTGTATGAATGTGTGTATGAATATAGAAGAGAAAGTGTGTTTGTATGAATGCAGAAGAGACTGTGTGTGTGAGAGATCACGAGAAAGTGAGAGTGATCTTGCGTGTGTATGAATGCAGAAGAGAAAGTGTGTGTGTATGAATGCAGAAGGGACTGTATGTGTGAGAGATTGGGAGAAAGTGAGAGCAATCTTGTGTGTGTGTATGAATGCAGAAGAGAATGTGTGTGAATAAATGTGTGTATGAATGCAGAAGGGACTGTGTGTGTGAGAGATCGGGAGAAAGTGAGAGTGATCTTGCATGTATGTATGGATGCAGAAGAGAAAGTGTGTGTGAATGAATGTGTGTATGAATATAGAAGGGACTGTGTGCGTGAGAGATCGGGAGAAAGGGAGGGCGAGCTTGCGTGTGTATGAATGCAGAAGAGAAAGTGCATGAATGAATGCATATGAATGCAGAAGGGACTGCGTGTGTGAGAGATCGTGAGAAAGTGAGAGCGATCTTGCATGTGTGTATGAAGGCAAAAGAGAAAGTGTGTGTCTGTGTGAATGAATATGTGTATGAATATAGAAGGGACTGTGTGCGTGAGAGATCGGGAGAAAGTGAGAGCGATCTTGCATGTGTATAAATGCAGAATAGAAAGTGTGTGTGTGTATGAATGCAGAAGGGACTGTATGTGTGAGAGATCAGGAGAAAGTGAGAGTGATCTTGTGTGTATGTATGAATGCATAAGAGAAAGTGTGTGTGAATGAATGTGTGTATGAATACAGAAGGGACTGTGTGCGTGAGAGATCGGGAGAAAGTGAGAGCGATCTTGCGTATGTGTATGAATGCAGAAGAGAAAGTGTGTGTGAATGAATGCGTGTATGAATGCAGAAGGGACTATGTGTGTGAGAGATCGGGAGAAAGTGAGAGCGATCTTGCATGTACGTATGAAGGCAGAAGAGAAAGAGTGTGTGCGTGAATGAATGTGTGTATGAATATAGAAGGGACTGTGTGTGTGAGAGATCGGGAGAAAGTGAGAGCGATATTGCATGTGTTCGAATGCGGTGTGGGTGTGAGTGAATAAATGTGTTTATGAAGCAAATATGAAGCAAGCTTCTGGTCATATTAGTAGAAAGACCTGCTACCAGACAGAGGGTCCTGTAGCAAATCACAGAACCAATACCACCTCAGACCACCTGACCAAAATATCTTTATTATTGCATATACAACCTGATAAAATATAGTATTAAGGGTTCCTTCTTATGTAGGAAGAATACATTCAGTACTGGTTAAAGATCTGCAGCTTCATGCAACACCACACAGTCCTTACATACTAGATGCTAGTAGTGAGAGCTACCCTAAATATTCCATGCCAAAAATGCACAAAAGCATCACTCATGAAGTGGGTATGTGCATGGCTTCTATCTGTCTGTTTTGTTGTCCTATAAATGCTCTTTTCTTACAAAAAACTGCTAACATTTACTAGGCAGAGATGCATTTGCAGAGAGCACCTCAGCCCTGTCCCACACCAGAAGTAGTGAAACACAGGCCTTAACTGCCCAAATTCAACTTTGCCTCCTCTATTTGATCCTTTGACATATTGCTTGTCTTAGCTAGACCAAAGCTATTCATAGCAGAAGCAACACGTAATAGAATGCTCATAACTAATTGGTAACAGTGGCTCAAAAAGTAATCCACTTGTATTTGGAGACTGCAAAGCACAAAGCTGTGGGTTCCATTCCCACTCCTGGTGATTAGGTTTTCAATTTGCTGACACTACAGTGCAGCATTATGGGTCTGATAACCTGAGGATGTACCATCCTTTAAATGAGATTTTAAACCAAGGCATCATCTTCTTGACTTCATGGTAGCTCCAAGTGAAGCAGAACACAGATTCATTTTGACCAAAAAAAAAAAGAGCACTTGCCATGCTTAGAGGCAATAATGTAAATACTATGAGAAAAAATAGTCAACATTTGAACTTTTAGCAGGAGAGATTATGCAGTCCATGCAAGGAACAAATAAGAGGTCTATCAAAAAGTTTCAGAAAACTATATAGTCACTTAGTTCTTAGTACAGTCATTTGGTTGAAAGTTGTATATATTTAGTTTCTTGACTTTTTTTCTTTTTTTTTTTTTTTTAATGAACTGAAACACTTGGGGAATCTGATTTGCAGTAATGAGGTTTACTGGGGACATACAAGGCAAAACATAATCAAAGAGAATAGATTTCTGATGAAAAACATGAATATTTGGACTGGAAGGTGTGACTCTAGTAGCATGAACTCAGACAAAATTTACATATTATTTTCCTAGGAAAATAACCAGGCTTGAGTGGATAGAAATTACATTTTAAAGGAGCACTAGTATTTAGTCAGAAGCGTTGAAATGTATCAGCTGTTTTAGATCACACACCAATAACGACTAAGATAAAGATGCAAGGTAATCAAGTAAAAATGAGACACTGTTGATTTCCCACGTATGTGCTAAAGAGAGAGTAGTTTAAGGAATGGGTATTGGAAATTATTCAAAAGTTATTAGAAAAGGCAGACATGTTTTCAGAAGGGATAGCTAAGGAGTGCTTTAAAATTAAGATGGAGTTTAAAAGTCGAAATAAGAGAGAGAGAGAGAGAGAGAGAAAAATATGGGGAAAAGTTATTAAGAATTATTTAGAGCAGTGATTTTCAAACTTTTTCATCTCATGGCACACATAAACCTACTACAAAAATCTCGCGGTACACCAAAAAATATATTACAATTTTTGCCGAAGTGACAAAAAATAGGTATAATTTTGATTGATTTAAGAAGTATTTTCCTCTTGTTTTACTTGCCTTTAATATTTAATGAGATATCCAACCTGTTTTGTTCGAGGTCAAATTTTGGACATGCATACTATTAAGTTGTCTTCCAGGGCTTCCAGATGTGATCTATTGTTGTTCTTTGTGCGAATCAAGCTTTTCCACAAATATGACATGGAGAAAGGAGAAGTGTTTGTTAGCTCAAACATTTCTACTGCATTCTCTCTTCTGATTCTTTCTTCCCAAAGCATTATTTTTTTCTTTGAAAGCATTAATTTTATCAGTGGAAGTAAGAATATTTTTATGGTCTCCTTGCATACTTTTATTAAGTGTGTTCAAAGATTGAAATAATTCAGCAAGAAATGCAACCTTATTGCACCAAAGCTCATCACTGAGAGAAAATGTGTTAATTGAGATTGTTGAGTTGTCAGAAAAGTTACAACTTCCTCCTTTAGTTCATAAAATCTTTATAGAACTCGACCATGAGATAACCACCTAACTTCTGTATGCAGTACCAACTGTGTGTGAGAAGCTTCCATTGAGGAACATAGTGCTGCACATACTCTTGGATTTACGGCCTGCTTTTTATATAATAACTGACAATTGTGACAGCCTCGTCTAGTACTTTTTTCAGCTCTGCTACCAATGATTTTGACGTTAGTACTTCTCTGTGGAGAAAAGGAGGATTCAAAATAATTATAGGATTCTTTCTTTGAGCCAGTGTAGCAAATCCTTTTACACTTCCTGACATAGAGTGGGCATCATCCATACAAATACTGATGTAGAAATCCCAAGACAAGCTATGTTATGACAACTGAAGTAATTGACAACATCAAAATTATATTGGCCGCTCATTGTTTCTGGGAGTGCTTGACAAAATAAAACTGTTCTATAATCTCTTCTTTATAAATAAATTTACTGAATGCTAGAAGTTGAGCTTTGAGAATAAGTTGAGCTTTGCCATTCACATCAGTTGATTCTTCCAGCTGAAGAGCAAACATATCCATTTTTTTAATGTGAGATATCCTTTGCAACTCAACATCTTGGGACAAATCATGAATACGTCAAAAGATGGTGTTATCTGACCTTGTAATGTTTAAAATCGCCTTTTTGTGTTCTTCGCCAAAAATAATATTTACAATTTTTACTGCATGCTGGTAAAATTACAGATTCTGCAATTGTGTCAGATTGAATTTTTTTTTTTAGCAATAATTTCTGCAATTGCATAACTTGTTTCTTGGGCTTTTTCTGATATCGTTACAGATGTAGTCCATCTTTTTGCTTGATTGCTGTTATCTATTACAAGTCTTTTAAGATATTCAACCGGCTTTTGAACAAGTGAGAATGGCTAGGTTGCAAATGTCTGTTTAATTTACTTGGGACCATAGCTTCCTTTGCTAATGTTTTTTACCACAAATTACGCATGTGAGATGTGGTGGATTGCCTTCACTGGATATAAAGCCGAATGACAAGTAATCTTCATCGTAATGGTGAACAATAGTTTTTAATTTAGCTTTAAAAGAACCAGTGCCAGTTACGGTACTAGACAAGGTATCAGCTGATGATATGCTGTGGCTGGGCCAAGCAGCACCTGATGTACTAAAACTCTTTCCTCTTGACTTGCATTTAATATTTAATGAGAAATCTGAGGTTGACGTTGTTTTACAATGTGTTTTCTGTGAGGTCGAATTATGGACAGGCATACTCTTAATCTTCCAGAGTTTCCAGCTGCGATCTATTCTTGTTCTTAATATTATTCATTGCGGAAAAGCTTGATTCACACAAATAAGATGTGGAGAAAGGAAAAAGTGCTTCTATTGCTTTTTTTGTAATATTGGGAAATTCACTTTTAAGAGATAATCAAAATGAAGTAGTATCTGTTGTTGAATGTTTAGGTTTTAATCCTCTGTCATTTCTTTTCTCCGTTAGCTCATCCTCTTCTGTAATATTTAAATTTTCCAATTTGCACGCACTTAAGACAAACAGATCTCTGATCCAATCCAAGGATGACATGTCAACTGAGGGAAAATATTTTTCAATATTTGTACTAAGCAAGCATAAAGTATGTAAAATTAGATCTATAAGATTTCCATCCAGTTTGCACCTTTTTGTTAGCTGAAACATTTCTACTGCATTCTCTCTTCTGATTCTTTTTAACCAAAGCATTAGTTTTTCTTTGAAAGCATTAATTTTATCGGTGGAAGTAAGAATATTTTCTCATTCTCCTTGCATACTTTTATTAAGTGTGTTCAAAGATTGAAATAATTCAGCAAGAAATGCAATCTTATTGCACCAAAGTTCATCACTGAGAAAATGTGCTAACAAAGATTGTTGAGTTGTTAAAAAAAGTTAGAACTTCCTCCTTTAGCTCATAAAATCCCGATAGAACTCGACCACGGGATAACCACCTAACTTCAGTATGCAGTAACAACTGCGTATGAGAAGCTTCCATTGAGGAACATAGTGCTGCAAAGTGTTTTGAATTTAACGGTCTGCTTTTTATATAATTGACAATCGTGACAGTCTCATCTAGCACTTTTTTCAGCTCGGGTACCAAAGATTTTGATGCTAGTACTTCTCTGTGGAGGAAACAATGAGTAAAAGTAATTCTAGGATTCTTTTTCTGCGCCAGTGTAACAAATCCTTTTACATTTCCCGACATAGCGCTGACACCATTCCTACAAATACTGATGCAGGAATCCCAAGACAAGTTATGACAACTGAAGTAATTATCAACAACATCAAAAATATCTTGGCCCCTCGTTGTTTCTATGAGTGGTTTACAAAATAAAAACTATTCAATAATCTCTTCTTTATAAATAAATCTGCTGAATGCTAGAAGCTGAGCTTTGCCAGTCACATCAGTTGATTCATCCAGTTGAATAGCAAACATATCTACTTCTTTAATGTGAGATATCACTTGCAACTCAACATCTTGGGACAAATCCTGAATACGTCGACAAATGGTGTTATCTGACAGTGGAATTTTTAATACCTCCTTTTCATGTTCTTCACCAGACATGATATTTACAATTTTATGGCATGCTCGTAAAATTACAGATTCTGCAATTGTGTGAGATTTCATTTGTTTAGCAACAATTTCTGCAATTGCGTAACTTGCTTCTTGGGCTTTTTCTGATACCTTTACAAATTTAGTCCAGCTTTTTGCTTGATTAGTGTTATCCAGTACAAGTCTTTTAAAATATTCAACCGGCGTTTTGCTCAAGTGAGAATGTTTAGTTTGCAAATGTCTTTTTAATTGACTTGGAACCATAGCTTAATTTGCTAATTTTTCACCACAAATTACACATGTGGAACGTGGTGGATTGTCTTCACTGGCTATAAAGCCAAATGACAGATAATCTTCATCATAATAGCGAACAATATTTTTTAATTTAGCTTTAAAAGAACCAGTGCCAATTAACGTACTAGATGAGGTATCGGCTGCTGATATTCTGGGACTGGGCAAAGCAACACTGACGTAGTAACATCACTGTCTTCTAATTTTCTTTTTTTATTATAAACTTGTCCATCTTAAATTGAATGCTATTGAATAAAAATAAAGACAAAAATACCTGTATTTAAAAAATAATAAAAAAAATTCCTACCAGTCAAAACTAAACTCTTCAAATTAAATAAATCTTACACACTTTCAACCCTTTCACCATCCGTAAATTTCTAAGCATACACACTCAAAACCTCCAGTGCACAGTAAATCTCATCCCTGATAATGATATGTTTTGTAAAGCTTTGCACTTGTATAAAACTAAAATGCCCAGATTTGCACTCTTATTTTGGTCCATTCCTCATAAAACTGTTGGTTTTCTGTCAATCATTGAGGATTAAAGTCAGTAAATGCTACTAAATAATGACAATGATGTCATTCAAGCAATTTTCTAAGTTCATAGGAACAATGTTTAACATCTGTCCCTATGTTTTGTTCCTTTGTCCCCCCATTATTAATATAACTTTGCCCAGATGCCCACTTGCAAGACTGCAGCCACTGCCCTATGTTGCAGATGCCTCCACTTTACAAAGACACACCTGAAAAGAGCAAAGCACTTTTTTTCAGGACGGTATTATCACTTCAGATTTGCTGTAGTTAATTTTTATCCTATCTCACATTCAGCAGCAAATCACTTGAATGTTTATTTGAAGTCACCGTTGGACAAGACTGAAAGCACAACTTGATATGCAAGAAAGAAATATGCACTGTAATGGTCCTCATAGTGGGCACTATTGCAATATAAAGAAGCTATGAAAATCAGAAATAAGTGGTGACAAGATGCATTCCTGGTGGAATCTAACATGTCTTTTAAATGAACAGGGCTTAATGCACAAGATATGAACTCAAATGATGCAGAAAGTTGTGAGTTCTGCTCCCCTGATATGTAGATGGATTGCTGATATTGTGGTGTACTTAAAGCGGGAAACCATTTAACATCACTCTCAGCATTTTAAGATTTCGCTTCACTACAATCTTAGTTCAAAGTCTCTTCTCAAGTTATTCATTAACAACCCTATGGTATTTAATGACAGCATCTAAACCATCTAGCAAACAAAGCCCGCATGTTCTGCCGTAGATACACAATGACCATTTCCTTCATTTCTGTTACCACACAATATGTCATTTCATACTAAACATTTAAAAAGTAAGCTATATATATATATATATATATCTCAAACAATGCCAAAAAAGAAACAGGATGAAGACAGTCAGGAATAAAGGTCAATATTACGCGTTTCGTCCACTTTTAATTACTGTGAACTTCTTCAGAAAATACAAACACAATAAAACAATTGGTTTAAATAATTGGTAGTGACAATCACATGATCAAACCATCCACTCACAATTGTGAACACATATTTGAATAAATATCTAAAACCCTAAACTAATAAGTAAATTTGTTTAAAATCCTAAATAAATAGTGTCAATAAATGTACATCAAAAAATTCATTAAACAACAAGAGTGCTAAACTAGTGTATACTACTACTAAAGCCTCTGCGCTTGCAGGAAACATTTAATATTAATAGCTTCATTTAAACCGGGAAATTCATCTGCTCTTAACATAATCTGACACAAAGCTTCCCTACATTCCAATTTAACTTTGTAGTTTCCACTAAATAAATTGTCATTAACTCTTTCCAATACCGAAAATGTAAATTTCTTGAAATCTGGACATATATCTGCGTGCTTGGCTAGGGCATTTTTAAAATCCTTGTTTTTGATAGCCAACAAATGTTCATAAATTCTTTTTTGGAAAGCTCTAATAGTTTTCCCTATATAAAATTGTTCACAAGAATTACACAGGGCAGCATAAACTACATTCTTGGATGATGACTTTCATCTTTACTATAGGACATTTTGGTAAGACTCTTGACTTTCTGGATATTCATTTAAGTTATCAAAATGAACATGCTCATTTTGAAAGTTGTATCTTTAGAAAGTCTAGCTTTACAAATCAATATTTACATTTTGATAGTTTACATCCCGAGTTTAAGAAGCGTGGGGTGGTAAAGGGGCAATTTATTAGGTTAAGTCGACTCACCACTAACAATGACATTTTTAAAGAACAGGTGTATAAGTTAAAAAGCTTTTTTATTGACAGAGGTTATAGTGAAGTTTGGCTTCAAGGAATTTTGCGAGAGGTCATTTTATTAAGAGACACCAAAGCAATTCCAATACTTAGGAAGTTACATAACTCTATTTTAGTTAATGTTATGGACACCAAAAATAGAACTTTCAATTTGGCATTTCCTATTCCTATAACAAATGAGATGAAAGTCATTAGAAATATTATTTCTGAAAATTGGAAGGTGATTTTAGGTAACCATGATTTAAGTATTGTGATAGGTAAGTCTGCTCTGTTTACATACAAAAAGACATCAAATTTAAAATCTATATTAGAACATGATAACAGTAGTAGAATTTTGACTAATAATTTAGTGGTTGGTACTTTTCCTTGTGGAAACTGCAAATATTGCAGGTTCATTTCTGGGACTAGCTCTGTTTTCTTCAAACATCTGAATAAAGAATTTCACACTAGAGGGCACTACACATGTAAAACCAAGAATGTAGTTTATGCTGCCCTGTGTAATTCTTGTGAACAATTTTATATAGAGAAAACTATTAGAGCTTTCCAAAAAAGAATTTATGAACATTTGTTGGCTATCAAAAACAAGGATTTTAAAAATGCCCTAGCCAAGCGCGCAGATATATGTCCAGATTTCAAGAAATTTACATTTTCGGTATTGGAAAGAGTTAATGACAATTTATTTAGTGGAAACTACAAAGTTAAATTGGAATGTAGGGAAGCTTTGTGGCAGATTATGTTAAGAGCAGATGAATTTCCCAGTTTAAATTAAGCTATTAATATTAAATGTTTCCTGCAAGCGCAGAGGCTTTAGTAGTAGTATACACTAGTTTAGCACTCTTGTTGTTTAATGAATTTTTTGACGTATATTTATTGACACTATTTATTTAGGATTTTAAACAAATTTACTTATTAGTTTAGGGTTTTAGATATTTATTCAAATATGTGTTCACAATTGTGATTGGATTGTTTGATCATGTGATTTTCACTATTAATTATTTAAACCAATTGTTTTATTGTGTTTGTATTTTCTGAAGAAGTTCACAGTAATTAAAAGTGGACAAAACGCGTAATATTGACCTTTATTCCTGACTGTCTTCATCCTGTTTCTTTTTTGGCATTGTTTGAGTTTTATCAAGTTTTTGGGGCTCCCGGGTCGCACTGCAGTGGGGCAGGGGCTTTATACCATTTTCAACAATATGTAATTCAAACAAATATGCTTTCAGCCAAATGACGTTTCAGTGAAGTGGGCTGCCTGAAATCATTTTCGACCAAATGGAATTTGACTAAAAGCAGTAGACCCATATATATATATATATATATATATATATATATATATATATATATATATATCTTTGGAGCTATATATATATATATATATATAGAGAGAGAGAGAGAGAGAGAGAGAGCTATACACACACACATATATATATATATATATATATATATATATCTATATATATATATATAGCTATATATATATATATATATATATATATATATATATATATCTATATATATATATATATATATATATATATATATATATATGTATCAAGTCAGAAAACATAAATACCTAGCAGCTCAACATAAAATAGAATAGAATAGAATAGAATAGAACAGAATAGAAGAGAATAGAATAGAATAGAATAGAATCATCAGAACAGAAATAAAAATCTGTCTTGTTCTTTGTCTAAGATGCAGCAAGCTCAGATAACTCACAAAAGCAATGCATTTCCAACAGTAAGATATCACTCCTATATATGAAGTTACATTACATGAACAAATGCCAGACCAAGCATTTGGGCAGCTGTGATACAAGCCCTCATGTTAAAAAAGGAAAGTTTGAGGGTTCATTGAAAATAAAATGTTAGCATATAGCAATAACCCACACCTGGGTGTGGGTAATGCTGGATATATCCACGGTTGGTGTGGTTTGGTCACAAGGGTGAAGCCCGAGTGGCCAAACAAAGACAACTGTGGATAAAGTAAATCCAGCATTACCCACATCCAGAAGTGAGTTATTGTTATTATACAATGACATTAGTTAAGAAAAAAAAATTACTTTTCTTAAATAATGGCATTGTATAATGCCTCATTGCTGCCCTTCCACAGCTGTCTGGAATTCTGCTGCAGTTCTGATATACTGCTCATGCGTATGCTTACGCAGTACATCAGAGCTGTGGGAAAAAGCAATGGAGAAAGCAAGATCGCCGTTGCTTTTCACAAACTGTCTCGCTATGTTAAAGGAGTTTAACATAGCGAGACAGCTTTAAAAAAAGCAATGGAGAATCTCCGCTGCTTTTTTTAAAGCTGTCTCGCTATGTTAAACCCATTTAACATAGCGAGACAGTTTTGAAAAAAGCAACGGAGAAAGCAAGATCTCCGTTGCTTTTTACAAAGTGTCTCACTATGTTAAAGGAGTTTAACATAGTGAGACAGCTTTAAAAAAAGCAACGGAGAATCTTCTTTGCTTTTTTTAAAGCTGTCTCGCTATGTTAAACCCATTTAACATAGCGAGACACCTTTCAAAAAAGCAACGGAGATAGGAAGATTTCCATCACTTTTTTTAAAGCTGTCACATTATGTTAAACTTGTTTAACTTAGCGAGACAGTGTGTAAAAAGCAACGGAGATCTTGCGTTCTCCGTTGCTTAAAAAAAAAGAGTTATAGTAATGGAAAAAGTCCGGGCAACCGGACCTTTTTCCATTAGTATAACTCTGATTTACAACGTGCACACTGACCAATCAGCGTGCACATTTTAGAATATTAATGGGGGGGTTGTTGTATAATGGCAGATAATCTCTTACTTACATGTTTATTAGCAGAAGTAAACCATAGAATGTCATTTGTTTTCTCAAAAGGAAAAGGGCAAGTGATTAAGTACCTTATTTCCCATCCTTGGCAACTGATTTATTCTATTTGTACTTCAAGGCTTCGGCATCATTTGCCAGAACCACTACCTCTCTGAGCAAATTCCAAGAAACCACTGCACAGTTCATGAATGAATTTTGCTGGGCTTATAAACACCCTGGTGCTCATGAACCTAGTATATACATATGAACCTATCTAGCTGAATAACTCTTTAAAGTAAATTAAAAAAGAAAAAATGAAGTGCACCAGAAGAGAAAGAAGGGTTTAAAGTAAGATTCTTCAAGTCAAGCTAAAGTGGGAAGAACCCTTTCCTAAAATTTTATCCGCTGTAATGGGCTGTGGATTTTGTATGCCTCTATGTACTCCTTAGTGCCACCTTTGATGAGATCTCATGTCCCAGCATTCACCTCACATCAGTAACTGTGAGACCCCTTATGGCAGCTGCTGCTGTTTCTTATCAGTCGCTCACAAATCTGGCCAGTGGTGGATTAAGTTTGCCTTTGGACTGTTTTCAAACCATAGGCCCCACACCCACATGCATGTGTTCTTTGATTCATCTTTCTGATTGTTTTAAATTTGCAGTTTTGCACATTTTTCCAATAAGCAATCAAACAAAACATATGAACCAATAATGACCAAACTGCCCATTTCAGAACATTTCAACCATAAAAGGCCCCTCAAACTTCTGTCATTACAGTTCACCAATATTGGTCAATTAAAGAGATTTGTAACTAATGAAAAGGTTGCTACTAGCAAACAACTTTTTATTACAGTGTTTCATCTATAAATTCAGTGCCAGCTACCCTTGAAGAATAAATTTCCTATGTAATATTAAAATAAAATTGTAAGCTGGTAATATTGCAATAGGGAATGGATGGCAAACCAACAGTAGGTTCATAGTTACAAGGCATCTTATCCGAAGGAGGACACATTCAGTACTGCAGCACCCCACTCCACCCTTAAAGTACAACACACTAACTACATGGTGTTGGAGTAGAACCCACAAACTTCTGCATCAAAAGCAAGTATGCTACTTGTTGTGCTACTAACACCCACTTTCAGATTTTTCAGCCCAAAAAGTAATGACCATTTGCTAAACAAAACAATCCCACATTGAAAACAGACTTAACATGTACAGTAGCAAACATCTCTTGTATTGAAGCTCACAGTTCCTAGAAAATGTATAGAAACTCACAATTCCTTGAAAATGCACTGAAACTAATGGTCTGGTAGTTGGTGCATAGGATTCAGGCTGTTGTATCATGTAACTAAGGTACAGAGCTTGAGCCTAGTTAAATTAACTAGCCTGTTATCGCTAACTATTTACACACACCCACACATGTTCACTAACTTATAACATAATGTTCATCCAGAAAATCTATGCTGCTGTTTTCAAAAAAATGATCACTCCATTCTATCCCAGTTTAAATGTGAGTGCGTCTTACTAAAGACACACACACAAACACTACTAAGGACACACACTGTGTGTCCTTAAAGAAGAAATGTAACACATGCAGAAAGCTTTCTTAAAGAAGAAATGTAACACATGCAGAAAGCTTTCTTAAAGAAGAAATGTAAGTTTGTGGCAGCCCCACAGCCAGTGATCCCCTTTACCTGGCTAGTAGCTCCCCCCAAGCCAATGGAATCTGTCTCTAACCCCCACACACTCACACACACACACACACACACACACACACACACACACACACACACACACACACACACACACACACACACACTCACACACACACACACACACACACACACACACACACAGTAAAGAGTATCTATACTGCTGTCTTGTGGAAGATGTGAGCTATTCCCCAAATCTGGGACATCTAATGGACATTTAATGTTCTAGGTACTAAATGAAAGAGCTAGGACTCAAAGGTTAAAAACATGATTGTCCCACACAAATCAGGACAGATGAAAACCCTATTTCTTAAAAAGAATGTTAGCTCCTTTTTGTATTTAATTTGTTACTTGGTACAGAAAACCTTACAGTTTAATGTATCAGAGGTTTCAGCAACTAATAATAACCATTTCAGCTCTTGATCTTAGTATGACAGACAATTCTATACAGTCAGATCTGCTTGCATGACTAATATCTAAGGAAAGCATTTAGAGATGAACAAGAGTCAGAGTGTTGCAGAGATTCAAACATATTCTCGCAGAACATTACTAGATTTCTTATCTTGCATTAACTAATCAGAGCTATGAATCATCCTAAGACTCACTCCAAGTCAAATGCAAACCTAAGCTAGAAATCCTTCACATCCTCTGGCCCAATCACTACTGTAATCTGTGGCTGCAAATGGAAATGCATTTGCCTAGCAGGTACATGAGTAATGGGGTTTAACAGGAGATGTACTGATAAAAGATAGTACTTACTCCAGACTTCTAGATCTTTATCACTCCTCATTCTGTAAGTAAAAAGGGGTTACAGACAAGATGCACTGGGAGAAAATGAAGCATAGTTAATTATTAAATAGCTCATTTGTTCTGTTCTTATGTGAAAATAATCGTGTGTCTTCATTGTTTAAAATTCAGTTGATCATTTTTCTTTCATTTTTAACAGCTTTTGACTTCTGATTTTGTAATTTAAAACCATAATCCATTTCTGACTGGGTCTGTCTATGTGTCTTGTGCTTCAGGTATTCAGCTTTTCAGCAGGACATTAAAGGGGAAACAATATCCCATATGGAAGACAGGATGGGTGATAATTGGATGGGATGTTTCTTCTACATTTCTGCATTGCTCATTCATTTACAGAAAACACTTGTCGTGGTGAAAACTGACATGATAGCAAGCTGAGTATGGCACACACAGACTTCTGTTACTACAGCAACAGTCTTAAATTCATCCTGTTTGATCCCCTGATTCTCTTAGGTAAGCTACAAGATACAACCCCAACAATACATCTGGAATCTAGTCTGGGATCTCTTACCAGTGGGTCATGTCTGGCATTCTTCCTATGGGATGTGCCCATGGGATAGCTATATAACAAGCTCAAGCCACCTCAATTGATCCTATCAACATGACATGAAGGGACAGTGGTTATACTTTGATAATCTCAAACATTGTGAAGCCCCTAATTCTATTGCAGGAAGTGAGCCCTTCCATCCCGTGAAGTAACCTCATTTCTGTTGCTTGTATCCATAATCTTATCTTTTCGGTCACTACCAAAGCTAATGACCACAGGTGAGAATGGCTACATAAACTGGCCAGTAAACTGATAGCCTTGTCCTATTATTCAGTCCTTACTTCAGTGCCACAGTCCAGAACAATACCTTCAGTACTGCTGCCATTGTAACAATCTGCTGGTCAGTCTCCCAATCCTCATTGCCTTCAGTCTTGAGCAAGACACTTAAGCTGCTGAGGTTTCCATATCAGCACCAGACAATATACCCCATGATGCTTCAATTTCACAGAACCACACCCAGAGCAGGTATACTAGATCTCAGTGCTGCTAAGTGAAAGGGTGGGAGCAAGGAGTGATGCCAATCAGGTGGGAGGCAGGACTCCTGCATTGTATGACATTTAATAATATATACTGAGTCAGAGCTGTTGGACATATGTCCTTTACTTATATATTCTGGGAACACCGGGGTGCTTCCATCCAGGAATATACATACATGTGTTTGTACATAGATCTCAACTGTATATGCATGACTCTTTTCATTTACCTTTGGGTCAGCAGATTGAGTTTGATGAACTATCACTCCCAGGTTCCATCACCAAACTCTTTTTTCTGCAGTGGTGAACTGACATTTTTCTTAAATTGTGTATAGTAAATATTTCTTCATCTTCTTTGCAATACAACTGGCCAGAACTTGCTAGATGTGACTAGGTACATTTTATGTTCTCTGTCCATATTATACCATGATTCCTGTTTTTGGTTTTTGCAATGTTTCATTTTGTTTATGGTCTATAGGATGTAGTTCCTATGAGGCATGCTTTTCTTTTTCTTGTTTTCTATAGCCAGAGAGTAGTTCAAATTTAAGAAACTGTACAGTCTGCCAGAATCATATCAGGTATACAACTAATATATTTTAGGATACAGGTTACCAGACAGTAGCCATTTTGGACAGTTTGTAGGCCCAGATTTAAGGAGAACTGCAATCTTCCCTGTTGTTACCCAAATATGTACTAAATCAGAATATGCCTATAAATACTTTGTAATTGAAATCTAAGTAATAATGTAAAGCTGTTATACCACACGAAAGAAAACTCCGTTGCAACTTTGTAAAAAGCTTTAATCCAAAGGTTGTAGTTACATCCAGTAACACGAAAAAACACACTTCTGTTCTCTTCTCTAGCGCCTCGGCAAATAGCCTTTTCAGAGTAGATAGTTCCCTGAACTAAGCAATGAGCCTCTCTTTTAAGCACCAACTATAACATATTAATTATTTGCAATTATTCAATCAGCTCTTTCATACATTTTTAAAAAAACAGAACAAATAAAATTGCATAAAATGCTGTTTTTCTAACAAACATTCATTACAGCAAGCTTTTCCATGAACAATCACTATTCAAACCATTAGGTTTGAGCGTATTCAATTTTAATATAAAATATAATTCCTTTTTCCTAAGTATTTGTTTTATAGATTTTTCATTTAAATACTTTAAATTCTCAATACTATCTAATACTGACACTTTCAAATTCTCCACCTTTCCCCCATGATACTTTTGGAAATGCCCTGCCAAAGGGCTAGTTTCCTTATTTTTCAAAATATCCCTTACATGCTCCTTTATCCTACAAGTCAATGTTCTTTTCGTCTCCCCGACATAAAACTTTTTACAACCACACTCAATTCCATATATTACTGCCATAGAATTACAATTATAATTTCCCTTAATTTCAAATGCAGTATTATTGATCTGATGAAATTGTTTTACAATAAACTTACAAATAGTGCATTTCCCACATCTCTTTGTTCCATATTCCATGACTTGTGACAACATTGGCTGACATACCATTTTAAATCTGCTGTGTATCAAAAAATCTTGTATGTTTCTTCCTCTCCGGTATGAAAAAACTATGTTCTTATTTGTTAGACACTCTACTTCCTTTTGTAATAGCTTCCAACTATTTAGAACATAATATTTAACACTATTTGAGGCTATAGAAAATGTGGAAACAAAATATACATTCTCCTTACTTTCTTGTAATGTATTCCACACCCCCTCAGCATAATACTTTCCACATTTTTTAACTTTGTCCAAACTCTGATTTATATTATATCGATTATAACCCCTTTCTATAAATTTATTACAAGTTGCCATAAGTTCCTTTTCCTTAGTTGTAGAATTACTACACAATCTATTTACCCTATTCAGCTCTGTATAAGGAATCGCTTTCATAATATGCAAGGGATGATGGCTGGTACCATGTAATACAGAGCCACTGCCTTGGAATTTCCTATGTATTTGATACTCTATTTTTTGCCCTTTTTTTCCCATAATTGAAATATCCAAGTATTGTACTTCTTGGCCCTTTTGTAGCCCATCAAATTTAATATTCATTGCATTGTCCTGTATGGTTTGAATAGTGATTGTTCATGGAAAAGCTTGCTGTAATGAATGTTTGTTAGAAAAACAGCATTTTATGCAATTTTATTTGTTCTGTTTTTTAAAAATGTATGAAAGAGCTGATTGAATAATTGCAAATAATTAATATGTTATAGTTGGTGCTTAAAAGAGAGGCTCATTGCTTAGTTCAGGGAACTATCTACTCTGAAAAGGCTATTTGCCGAGGCGCTAGAGAAGAGAACAGAAGTGTGTTTTTTCATGTTACTGGATGTAACTACAACCTTTGGATTAAAGCTTTTTACGAAGTTGCAACAGAGTTTTCTTTCGTGTGGTATAACAACAGTGTTCGAAACTTTTTGTGGTTTTTAATAATGTAAAGCTGTCAGCGATTTTAGCATATCTTCATTGCTGCATCTTTACCTTCAGTTTTCCAGATGACAGCCGTTCATGACTTTGTTCCGACTTCATTTTCTGTGACTTCATTCTGCGCCATGCATCTTAAATTGCCACATTCATACTCTTTATGACCTGCATTCACCTTGCTTCCTAGTTCAAATAAGATTAATCTGTGTGGCTGATTCTCACAAATTCCCTCAATTTCTTCCTTGCTTAAATAAGTATTAACCCCAACCCTGGTTAACATCAGAAATTAAGGCACTGGTTCTTTGTCTGTTATCATTCGCCTACATTACATACGAAATGAGAGTAGGCTGGCTGGTACACAGGCTTTTGCACTGTGTGTGTGTGTGTGTGTGTGTGTGTGTGTGTGTGTGTGTGTGTGTGTGTGTGTGTGTGTGTGTATGGGAGGGGTTGTTAATGTTTTATTAACTATTTTCCAACTATCATAATGTTATTGGTGTACAGTGGCTCAAACACGAGCAAAAAAAATGTACATTCACATATAAAGTTGGATCTATATCGTGACTGTCATTACATCCCTTTACTACTGCAAGGTTCACAGCCAGCCTCTGGTCTCCATTATAGGATGCTGTGATGAACTCTAGTCCCTCCCCTTTCCCAGAAAAACTGAGCTGCTTTCTCACACTCATTCCTGCCTCTGTTAATGGGTGCTATACAGCACATGTTCACTCACTTACCATGAAATAAATGTGCTTTCTTTATCTTTCTGCCTCATGCCTGCCAGTCATCAAGCTTCCTCCAATCAGACTGCAGCCCATCCAATACCTGGTGGTGGGGACCACTGCCAACTCCAAAAGTGTAAGACCCATCAGGGTAAGCCATCATTCAGGCAGCCATAAAGGTTGCTTGTATCATCACACATTGAATACTATCACCAATCATCAGCTTAGAGGACTGCACGCATAATCCTAGCTCATTGGCTCCCTTCATCCAAAGGGCTACTACAACCCATGCTCAGCTCCCCCACCTCCTCCTCCAGGATAGGCATACCCACTCTCCCTGCCAGCTCCGTCAAATTCCCAAGATGCTGGTTGAACTGAGGTCACCTGGGCTGCAGTTAGGGTTTAATCCCTCTATACTCCTTGGCTGGCATTTACCATGAAGGAAACAGCATACGATGTGTCACTTATTCCTGCCTACACTATGGGATGCTAATGTCCTGCTATTCTCTGAGGAAAGTGAGCTGATAATGTGAGACTCATTTTTCCTTACACTTGAGAGTGTTGTAACAGCACCTAACTCCTCCCTCTCCCTCTAGTAAAAGTGAGGAGCACTGTGGAGCTCATTGCTGTCTACACAGTGCATCTTCTTACAGCTACCAGTTCCTCCAATTTAGCAAGGAAATTTAGTTGGCAATCGCCAACAAAGCACCTCGTCTTTCCAGGAAAGTGAGCCAGTAATTTGCTGTTTATTTGACCATTCACTAAAGGTGTTCTTACAGCACTTTTTCATTGTCTCTCTGTTCCAAGACAATGTCAGGGTGTGTAATTTTTGAAGTGATTTGTTTGTGCCTGGTTTCATCATCTAGGCTCCGTGTTAAAGCTTGATCACATGAATCCTGAGGTGCACTGGCAATCCGCTACTCTCTCTCTCTTCTACATGTGTGTGTGTGTGTGGGGGGGGGGGGGGGTAATGGCACCTAATCTTCCACAAGGAGGTGTAATAATTACTGTCAGTGCTGAGTTGGGCTGTACTGTAGCTCAGTGGGTTAAGCTATCTTTACACTTACTTAGTCAGGTGTTCAGTTCTGACCTTTAGTCACTGTGTGCGTATGTGTGTGTGCGCGCGCGCGCGTGTGTGTGTGTGTGTGTGTGTGTGTGTGTGTGTGTGTGTGTGCGTGCGTGTGTGTGCGTGTGTGTGTGTGTGTGTGTGTGTGTGTGTGTGTGTGTGTGTGTGTGTGTGTGTGTGTGTGTGTGTATATCTTTTGTCTGTTCTACCCCTGTCTGTGTGGACTTCTTTTGGTATTCTGGTTTAATCCTACCTTCCAAACATAATGCACGTTGATTAACTTCATTAAATTGTCTATTATATTGCATTTATCAAATCTGTAATGACTAGTTTACTTACCTGGCTATTTTATTGATTGATTGACTGATTGATTGTTATATTTGTTCACAAGTTCCTTTTCAAATTTGATCCAGGCCAAAAAGAAACACTTTTACAAATGCCATAGTTGAGTTTGTGAGTACATGACACATGAAGCACAATTATATTAACAGTAAGTTAGGTTTATAAACAAAGACAGTATTAATATAAATAGGTACAACTTTTATGAGAAACACATACAGTTAACAAAGTGCAGTGTAGTAAGTTACACAGAAATAAATGATTGTGCAACTGGTATTTACAACTAATTTTAGAAAGGAATTTTGAGGTGGTAATATGGAGGGATATGAGAGAGAGGTGAGGAGTAGTACTATAGGGAAACGACAACAAAGAATGTAAGTGAGAAGTGAAGGGGAAAGAATATGACACCAATAAAAGGGAAGGACTATACAAATGGATAAATTAAAAATCATCTGGACATTCCTTCCTACATTACGGAGTGTTGTCACAACACTTCATAGCTCAAGAAAATAAGTTTGCAATGTACAACTTCAAGCCTACATTAGGTAATGCTGTAACAGACTGTGTCCAAGAAAAAAGAGTGGCCAGTTTGCCACTCACACCTCTCTACATAAGGGGGCACTGCCACAACACCGATTTTGAATTCCCAAGAAATAATGCAGCACTCGTTACAATAACAAATTACACCTGATATTCAGCAATGTTTATCTTTCTCTCTATACAAAATCCACATTTATTTTTGTATAATTTATTACATTATATTTTTACTAAAATATTGAAATTATTTACATATTTGACCAAATCTAACAAAAGGGTAGCAAAATGTAACAAAATGCTGCAGTATATACTAAGGAATGCCAGGGTGGTAATTTTTAAAGTGATTTGTCTGTGCCTGCTTTCATCATCTAGGCTCCGTGTTAAAGCTTGATCACATGAATCCTGAGGTGCACTGGCAATCCGCTACTCTCTCTCTCTTCTACATGTGTGTGTGTGTGTGTGTGTGTGTGGGGGGGTAATGGCACCTAATCTTCCACAAGGAGGTGTAATAATTACTGTCAGTGCTGAGTTGGGCTGTACTGTAGCTCAGTGGGTTAAGCTATCTTTACACTTACTTAGTCAGGTGTTCAGTTCTGACCTTTAGTCACTGTGTGCGTATGTGTGTGTGCGCGCGCGCGCGTGTGTGTGTGTGTGTGTGTGTGTGTGTGTGTGTGTGTGTGTGTGTGTGTGTGTGTGCGTGTGTGTGTGTGTGTGTGCGTGTGTGTGTGTGTGTGTGTGTGTGTGTGTGTGTGTGTGTGTGTGTGTGTGTATATCTTTTGTCTGTTCTACCCCTGTCTGTGTGGACTTCTTTTGGTATTCTGGTTTAATCCTACCTTCCAAACATAATGCAGGTTGATTAACTTCATTAAATTGTCTATTATATTGCATTTATCAAATCTGTAATGACTAGTTTACTTACCTGGCTATTTTATTGATTGATTGACTGATTGATTGTTATATTTGTTCACAAGTTCCTTTTCAAATTTGATCCAGGCCAAAAAGAAACACTTTTACAAATGCCATAGTTGAGTTTGTGAGTACATGACACATGAAGCACAATTATATTAACAGTAAGTTAGGTTTATAAACAAAGACAGTATTAATATAAATAGGTACAACTTTTATGAGAAACACATACAGTTAACAAAGTGCAGTGTAGTAAGTTACACAGAAATAAATGATTGTGCAACTGGTATTTACAACTAATTTTAGAAAGGAATTTTGAGGTGGTAATATGGAGGGATATGAGAGAGAGGTGAGGAGTAGTACTATAGGGAAACGACAACAAAGAATGTAAGTGAGAAGTGAAGGGGAAAGAATATGACACCAATAAAAGGGAAGGACTATACAAATGGATAAATTAAAAATCATCTGGACATTCCTTCCTACATTACGGAGTGTTGTCAGAACACTTCATAGCTCAAGAAAATAAGTTTGCAATGTACAACTTCAAGCCTACATTAGGTAATGCTGTAACAGACTGTGTCCAAGAAAAAAGAGCGGCCAGTTTGCCACTCACACCTCTCTACATAAGGGGGCACTGCCACAACACCGATTTTGAATTCCCAAGAAATAATGCAGCACTCGTTACAATAACAAATTACACCTGATATTCAGCAATGTTTATCTTTCTCTCTATACAAAATCCACATTTATTTTTGTATAATTTATTACATTATATTTTTACTAAAATATTGAAATTATTTACATATTTGACCAAATCTAACAAAAGGGTAGCAAAATGTAACAAAATGCTGCAGTATATACTAAGGAATGCCAGGGTGTGTAATTTTTAAAGTGATTTGTCTGTGCCTGCTTTCATCATCTAGGCTCCGTGTTAAAGCTTGATCACATGAATCCTAAGATAAAGCAGGCAGATTGCTTTTCAGTGACAAAATTAAAAAAATAGACATACGAAGAGGTGAAAATTATGCCATCCACATGGATGACAGAGTGACTAGAACGTTTTGCTCTATATGACTGAGTTTTCCAGCTGTTAATGATTCATTCTAAATGTTAATTTAAATATATGACAAGTTTAAATGACATGGTTGTTTAAATGCTGAATACATTCAAGGTACTTGAGTTCAGTGATTCCATACAAGATTATGTGAGCTAACTGCATGCTTTTCAAATGTAAAGAAACGCGTATCAACATCTTTACTAATGACACTTTTCACAAAGGCTGTACTCTTATTATATTCTTTCAAATTTATGTTCATTGGTTTTACGAGGCAGTTGATGTGGTAATACATCCATAACCTAGCTACTACAATTCCCACTACATGCTACCCCTTCCCATAAGGGGTTTTGAAGGAAGACCAGGGTGCATTTATGGCAACCCATCCATTGTCTAGGCTGCATTTGAAGAGGACAAGGGAACTACTTTGTTTAATATGCAGAGGGACCCTGTTCCATAAGCATTTTATTTATTTATTAGCGTTTGCTGACCAGGAAAGCCCAACTGGGCTAGATGTCCTTTTTTGATGGAGGCCCAGGGAGAAAAGCTTCAAAAAAAGTTTAACAGTTAGCATCACCATAATGCAAGAATATACCATATAATGTACAAAACAACATTCAACAATGTAGCTGTAAGCAACAGTCAGAGTCAACATAATTAAGTTTCTAGGAATAAATGCATATCATTCCAAATTAGCATTACTGTACCTGCAGGAAAAATTATAGAACATCAGTTTAAAATTTATTATAACAGTGAGGCAGAGAGAAAAAATACAGAGTGCAGACAGAATATGAATGTATAGAAAAGAGAAAGGAAAAAATGAAGGATAACAAGTGATGAATATAACAATATTGCTGCACACGTACTGAGGATAGCACAGAAAAGAGAAAAAGTGGATGAATTCTTTAAATAAACGATGTATCATTCCAGCAGGATATGTTTATCTT